>NW_010162253.1:0-11202 GCF_000695765.1 Mesitornis unicolor | reverse complement strand
GAGAGGTTGTGGAGTCTTCTTCTCTGGAGAAGTTCAAAACACGACTGGATGTGTTCGTGTGTGACCTGGTCTAGGTGATCCTGCTCTGGCAGGGGGGTTGGACTGGATGATGTTTTGAGGTCCCTTCCAACTCCTAATATTCTGTGATTCTGTGATTCAGTGTTGATAACACAGATGCTTTAGTTGTTGCTAAGTAGTGTTCGTAATAACTCTGCTGCCATTCTACTTAATCATTTAGTAGACAGGAAAACTGTTGCTTCCTGGGAAATTAGATATGTCTGAGAAGAACAAACTTTCACTGGAGAAAGTGCTTGCTAGTTTCTGTATTGTAGTAACAAATGCATATGATGACTCCCTGCTTGGTAGACCAAAGGTAGAAAATCTATTTTTCGATATTTGGGAAACTATTGCAGACTACTTTCAATCTGTTGGTGGTGTGACTGCTCTCTAAAAAAAATGTTGCTCGCCAAAATCACCAGAGTCATTTTATTGTGTGTATTTGCTGAAATATGAGTAACTTAACAGTATGACTTGAGATGTGTGCAACATCCCACTTGATGTTTTAAAAGACGTGTTATTCTGGTAGGGATAGGAAGAAAATGTTTGCTAAATGTTCTAGGCTTCACTAGTATTTGATTCTTGTACAATCATCCAGAATAGAACAACCACAGTCTCTACTAAATGAAGAAAGACACTGACAGTCTGACAGTCTAGCTGGTGATTCAGACACATGATGCATAAGGAGAAGCTGTGTGTTTGCTCAGTTGAGAAAAGAAGGCCAAAGGAAGATGAGGGGATCTAATTGTTGTCTTCCATCATCTAATGAGTATTAGAAAGAAGATGGAGTCAGGAAAGGGAATGGAAATTTGGACAAGATAGAAGGAAGAAATTCTTCACTATGTGGATGGAGAAGTACGAGAGTAGGTGCACAGGAACATTGTGCCATCTCAAAAGTTGCCTGGATATGGCCCTAGGCAACCTGATCTAATTTTGAGGCTAGCCTGGTTTTCAGTGGGAGGCTGGAGTTGAAGACCTCCAGAAGTTTCTTCACATTTTCATTATTCTATAATTCTACTGCTAAGAGGGACTACTGGTATAAAGACCACGTGTTACAGAAAATTAATAAATCGTGGAATTCCATCTCACTCTTCTGCGAGCCCTTCTGCTTACATCAGAATAGTATCTGGTCAAGATCTGGGCCTCTTCTTACAATTGCTTGCAAGTTCAGAAGGCGTACACCTTGGATTAGTAACATCAAAATACTCAGTCCTGTTAAACTGTGTTCTGTAAAATCTTTCTTATTTAGCTAGAAATTCTTGTACTGTCACAGACTGAGAGGTAAAACCAAGATAATCACCTTGATTAAAAACTGGCTTAGCTGATAAATGAGGTTATTTGTTCTGTTATTAAAGAGTCAGACTGTAGAACTTCTGAATAATTTCATTCTCTATTTATTTATGGGGATGCAGTAGCTCATAGCTTCAGCCCATAGCTGACCATGATTTGAATTTCCTTCCACTTTTCCTAGGGAACTGTACTTTGGAGTACACAAGGAGAATCTGAGTAGAAGTTACTGCATTTTATAGTTAAATACAGTTATTCTAAGGTTAAAATAATAAAATATATTTAATAAATCTCCTCGCAGGGAATCAGAAAACAGAGAAACTGAAGGGATTTTTTTACCAGTCTAAGCTGTTTTGTGCTAGTGCTTGCTTGTGAGATACAAAACTTGTCTGCAGTATCCAAGTTCACGTCTGACACCCAATGCTCTTCTTTTCTTGGAAGCACACAAGAGTTTTTGCATGCTGGGCCTATTTTCCTGAGATATTCTCATATGGTTTATCTTAAAAATATTGCAGTCAAATGTACTATTTCATTTTTATCAATATTCACTTTTACTAGCCAATGTAGTATGGAAGCAGATTATGAGAGTTCAAAACACAGAAACGTCTTTCCTAAAAAACATCTAGTTGAGGTTGTTCCCTCACCACCGCCCTTTCCTGAGGCTGCATTATTTACAGGAGTGCTTTCTTGTAGTTTGTACACTTAGCTCCTATCCCAGTGGAGGGTAGTGGAATACATTGCTGTTCTTACAAATATTTTTTAATATATGCATAATCTAATTTATTGCAATAGGGTTGTTATATAAATTACTTGACTCAAGGGTATAAGTTCTTGCAGAATAAGACCACTTGGCTGATAAACTGGAAATTTCGTGCAAGTGTTGAAAGTGTAATTCCCTGCCAGGAGACAGGTAGGAAATGGAACTGAATTACTAATTAAAACTTTTTCAGTCAAATGTTGGTAATTCATTATTTAAAATATAATGTGCTTTTGGGTCCATTTTATTTCTGGTTTTTGGGTAAAACTGCATTTTTTCCTGGTTCAAGAAATTGTTTTGTATTGTACCTCTTATACATTAAATAAATGGAAGCAGTTATCTATGTCTGTATTTCAATATTTAAGAACAGGATTGAGCTACAGGTTCCAATACATTGCCTTCCTCCACTCCCATGTCTGGAAAAACTAGTTTCTGTGAGCAGAAGTATCCTTTTGTTGGATGAACTCTATGTCACTAATTTTCTTTGAACTATGGCTTTTGTTAAAATATTAAATTCATTTTTATTTAATATTCTAAAAGAGTGGAAGTAATAATTCTGTGATGCCTTTGGTCTTTAATATTTTAGTAATAAACATTTTTAATTAGGAAGCTATTTTAATTTAATAAGACTTTCTGAGAGTGGCATAACTGGAATAGGGTTAATACAGAGGGAACTGTTGCTGTACTTCATAAGGGCTCTGTAAACATGTAGAGGTTTTTAAAAAGATCCAAGTAAGTGTATAAATACAATTAAGAAAACTTGTTACTTGCAATTTAACAGTGGATAACAGCATAGTTTGCAAGAGTTATATACTGTGTGTGTGAACTGTACCACTGAAAGCTGTGGAGATATCATGAGCAGTGGACAGAAAAGATATACTGATTCAAATTCCTGTGAAATTTTGGATTAAATTGAAAACTATCTTTCCTTAATAGGAAAGCAAGGAGTGCTTGCTTTCCACATCTAGGAGTGCAAGCACTGAACATTGCATCAGGTATACGATCTGCAAAACTATTTTCAATGGAATTCGATACACATATATTCAAGGAACAAAGTACTTAATCAATGTGATGTATATCCTGGGGCCACCACAATGTGATGCTTTTAAAAAGCTAAATGTAAGCTATAATTGAGAACTAACTGGCTGATGAAGCAAGAATTTATTTTCTAAAATTGCTTTTCTTCTTAAATTTAAACATTCACAACTTCTGATTTTTTTTTCTTTTCCCTAGAAAATAAAAATTACTTTTAGAACTTGGCTGTTTTGTTTTACTGGAACTTAATTTGTTGTGTATTTTGCCTACTTTGAAATTATACCTCTACACATATTGGTGAGTTTTTTCTTCTCGTACTCTCTTCAGACTCCCCCAGCTACAGAGTAGGCAAGAGACTTGCTTGGAGTGCGACACCAATTTCCTTCATTAGTCGGCTGTCACTGGTGCTAGTCAGAAAATTTTCTGTCCTTGAACCAACAATGTTATCTGAGTCATCCAGGCCTCTCCTTGTGGGTAGGTAAGAAGAGTCTTAAAGTTTGTTTTGAATAAGATAAGTTACAATAATAGTCCAAGTCTGATGAGAAAAAAATGGAAATGCTTATAAATGCCCATTAGTAATGTGAAACATTTAAATAGTTTGCTGCCCAAGAATTTGGGTAAATGAAAACTCATTGGAGGAGCCTGACAAGTGTGAATAGTAGTCCATCAACACGCTTTGTGAGTGTGTGTAATTTAAGTGGCAATAAGGAGATGGTTCACCTTATATGTGGCATTCAGGGGATGTTATTGATGTGGCATTGCTTCCCTGATTCACTAGTAGTAGCGATATCTCTAGTTACACAAAAAGCGCATGTGAACATGGTACCACGATTCAGGCTTTTATACTTGGTTACCTGCTGAGGAGCCATCATTGGTTTTGTTCAAGGGCAATAGCAGTAAAGAGCCAGAATGCAAAGTAGAGATAATGATTAATCAGGTTGAAGACAGAAATTCAAGGGAAATTACTTAAAAACACAGCCAAGCTGGGGTGGGACCTTATTGAACTTTGCAGTGTCAGAGAGCAAGAACACTGTTGCTATAAGTCTAGCAAAGATGAAAATAAGCTGGTGAAAAACTGAAGTAATTCTTACCTCTTAGGGACTGTATGGTTTTTAGGGACTGAGCCAGTCTGATGTTAGTCTTCAAGAAACTTCCATATACTTTTTTTTTTTGTAACATGTGTTCTTTGAGTGGTTTTTTTTCTTTCCTGACTGTCATATTAAGTGTGTTAAATATTACTGATATTCCACCATTAAAAACATGGAGGTAACATGAAAAAAATAAATAAGGTTGCTGTGCACTCTCTCTTAATGGTTTGATATATCAAATTATATTGAATCTTGGGGGTTAGAAGAAAACCATTAACATGACTGTAGCTCCTATGTACTATGGTCCACATTGCTATAATAAACAAGTATTTCTTTTAGCAGTTACAATAAGAAGCAGGGATTTTTTAATCATTAAGCAACTATTACTCACTTCTCAATCTGTAAAGAATAATTTTGACTTTTTTTCTCTCATATTTTTATTCCAGTTCCTTTTATTGAAATTCCTATTAAGGTCAATTATGAAAGGAAAGGAATTCATACTTTCAGTCTCAGCGACTGGCAGTGATAGTATGTCGTCCTCTCTTCAGAACTGTCAGGTTAACAGTTATTCTCAATGTGCTCCAAACCTAAGTCTTAACCAACTTAAGACTTTTGACACCACCTCCTTCAGAAAACTTCTAAGTGCTTCTACTCGCATCTCTACATTTGATAGAATAAATCCTGCTTTGATAATATTTCTAATATGTTAATTGAGTGACAGCACAGGAAATGAAACCCATGGTCCCCAAGCAGGGCAGCATTTCAAAGATATGAATGACCTTTTGGGCTTTTCAGCCAGCAAAGAGTATGCCCATGCAAGCCATCATCAGTCAATTCCTCCAACAGAATACTGTGGGAAACATGTCAAAGGCTTTACTAAAGTCCAGGTAGACAACAGCTACAGCTTTTCCTTCATCCACTAAGCAGGTCTCCCAGCCATAGAAGAAGATCAGGTTAGTCAAGCCTGATGTGCTTTTCATAAACCAATGCTGACTCGGCCTGATCATCTGGTATGTGCAAAGTGATGGCACTCAAGATGATCTGCTCCACAGCCTTTCCCCGCATTGAGGTACGACTGACAGGCTGTAGGTCCCCACACTCACCTCCCAGCCCTTCTTGCAAGTGGGCTTCACATTTTCTATTCCAGTCAACTGGGATCTCCCTGACTAGCCAGGACTGCTGATGAATGAGTAGAAGTGGCTTGGTAAGCACTTCCACCAGCTCTTTCAGTACCTTTGGTGGATTTCATCTGGCCCCATAGACTTGTGCACGTCTAAGTGGTGTAGGAGGTCACTAATCATTTCCACTTGGATTATGGGGACTTCATTCTGCTCACCATCCCTGTCTTCTGGCTCAGGGGGCTGGGTACCCAGAGAACAAGCGGCCTAACTGTTAAAGACTGAGGCAAAGAAGGCATTAAGTACCTCATCCTTTTCATTTTCTCTTGTCAGTATGTTTCCCCATGCATCCAGTAAAGAATGGAGATTGTTCTTAGTCCTCCTTTTGTTGTTAATGTATTTAGAAAGAAATATATAGAAAGATTTTTTTATTGCCTTTTATGGCAGTAGTCAAATTAAGTTGGCTAACTCAGCAGCTATGTATCTTCCTTCACACACTCCAGGAACTTCCTGGACTCTTTCCTTTCTGCTGTATTGTATTTCCAGCAGACACCTTGTAAGTCGAAGTCCTCCACAAGAACAAGGGCAAATGATTGTGAGACTTCTTCCAGCTACTTATAGAATATTTCATCTGCCTCTTCATCATAACTGGGTGATCTATAACTGACTCCCACTGTGATATCAGCCTTGTTGGCCTTCTCCCTGTTTCTTACCCATAAACAGTCAACCTTATCATCACCATCATTAAGCTCTAGACAATCAAAACTGTTCCTAACATAAAGGACTACCCCACCACCTCTCCTTTCGTGCCTATCCCTTCTGAAAAGTTTATGGCCATCCATTGCAGAACTCCAGTTGTGCAAGTCATCCTACCCTGTTTCTGTGCTGGCAACTCTATCATAGTTTTTAGGCTACACAGTGGCTTCCAGCTCCTCCTGTTTATTGCCCATCTTGCATGGATTGGTGTAGTTGCACTTCAGTTGGGTTATTGATGCCACTACCTTTTTTCCAAAGGAGAAATCCTAATTCCTCTGTTATCATTCTCAAGCACTTCTGTGGGTTCTAACACATCAGTAACCTTTGCATCTTTGCTGCTGCATCGATCTCCATCCCCTACCTTCACTGAGATCTTTCAGCTCACCACAACTTTTTGCTGTGCGATGTAAAAACACAGGAACCAGAACATTTTTTCAGGTTGGCAAGTAGGTTGTTTTCAAAATAAGCTGCAGGAAGCTCACTGAAACTGAATCAAGTGTTCACCAGCTCTTCTATCTTAATTTTGCTGCCTATTCTATGCTTTCAATGACTGATCATTGTGTTTGTTCAGTTGTGCTATCCACCTCTATATATTCTACCCAAGGGAAGAAAGCTAAACTGAGGTAGTGCTCAGATTGCATAACACACTCTGAGATATGAATAAATCCCATTTTGTCAGAGGTCTAAGTTGCAGAACCTGAAAAGCTAGTGACTGCTGTATTTTCAGTTCAGTGTCTGTTCATCAGTCCATTATTTTGCTACCTTTCTGTGCTCCCTTCTCATCTGTGTTATCAAATCTATAAAATGAAGGCTTATGAAGTTTAGTGAACCAGGTAGAGATATAAAATACCAGCTGATAAAATATTAAATTTGTTATTTAATGGAAACCACACAATCACTTGGATTTATTTATTTCATGGCTGAAGTTTTCTTACACTTGCTGAAAACCTCTATGTGCACAGGTACACTGTGCAACTTGCAATAATAGTGCAATTCAGGTTAACAAGCTGAAGAGACCTAATTACATGTGTTGTCAAAAAATGACATAGTTTAAATATGGCTAAAGCTTGAGTTTATAGGAATCTTTAAGAAGTCTTTGTTTTCCAGAGTGGAATAAAATTATGTAAACATTTTGTACAATTATAAGTCGATGCAGTCTTAAAAAAATACAATTGGATTTTTAGCAGCAGTATTTATATTTGAGTATGTTGAAGCACTCATTTTCTTTCTTACCCAGTGAAGATCTGGAAGAAAAGGCCTTAATTGTGAAAAACCTGATTTCCACTTGAAACTCTTATATTTTCCCTCAGAGAGAGGTAAGAATTTATGAGCATGAAGAATCACTTTTTTTTAATGCAGCAAAACTTATGCTCTATTTGAATATCATATTCCATAATCTTTAATGGCTGAGGTATGTCTGAAGCAGAGGAATAGGTTACTGTGATCACAGGCTTCCAGTAAAAACGGTGTATCTGGCACAGTGGAGAAAAGAGACTTAGAAAACCCTAAAGGAAAAGGATTAAATAGAAAAGATTGGTGTACATCATTTGGAATATACACAATACAGGTTTTTTTTAGGCAAATAACTTAGAAAGTACCCTGTTCTTTAAGAATAACAGAGAAAAGCTAAGGTGAATGTAAAATAAAATCACTTTACAAGAAGGAACCTAGCAGTCTTGGTTGTACTTGTACAAAAATGTTTGAGAAGAAATTAGGTTTGCAGGCTACTTTAAAGATACATTAATCTGTTTGTTAACCTCCTTCATAATTTATATGAGATGCCAAAAAGTTTTAAGAAAGATCATAAACTTTTAATTATTTGAGAATGAAAAGTAGAATAGAACTATATAAAGCTTTGAAATGTAATCCCTACTTAAATATGCAGGATTTTTTTTTGCTATTTAGAGATCTATTTTGAAAGCACTGAAAATACATTTTGCCAAGGTACGTGTTACCTGCATATTATCAGACTGCTTTTATTACAGCTCCCTATGAATGATCTTCCTGTCATTCTTGATTATAGCTGAGTTCCCGTATTGATGAATTTCTATGTCACAAACTGTGAAAATCATTACTTCTTACATGCAAGTGTACTTCTTATCAACTCTATTATTGCCTTATTCTCTATAATAATCTGTACCTGACATATACAGCTTTTACTTGTGTAGTTAGACAGACTTCTATTTTGAGTTTGAGTTATTTTGAGTTTTTTTTCTCTCAGTAGTAACAAGTTTATGGAAAAACACAACAAAGAAATGATCTAAACACAACAAAGAAACTATCTACAATTCAAAAAGCAATGTATTTAAATTGCCAAATATTAATTTTAAGACTTACTTTGATACCTGTCTATGTCAAGTTGGGCAAGTGATCTAACTTCACCTTTCATTATTTTGAAGCAGGAAAGAGAAAATTATTAAATACCCTGCCTGTGTGTTTTATCTAAGGTACTCGTCTAAAAGCAAATTCTTGTGCTCTTTAACATTTATAGTCTAGAACACTTGTTATATATTTCCTGTATATACAAATTCATTCACAGCAAGAAATGTAAAGACTATATGCCATCTAGTTTTGTTCTTCAAAACACAGCAAAAATAACAGGCATATTCACCAATGTGACAGTTATTTTGCATTTCAAAATCACTAGAGATCAGACCTTTTGAACTTGAGCAAGATTATTTAAATGTTGGCAATTTTATGTTGGCCACGTCACAGAGAGATGGCAAATACCTGATCCATATTTAATTACAGTTCAGATATGATATCTTTGTCAAATGCTTCTCCAAGATCAAATATGTATGAAAACAGAATACTCTAGCTTTTCTCATAACGGCATCAGCTGTTTAACCAATTTTAGCTAACTCTTTAGGCTTTGTGACCTTTGGATGTGTATATGACACCTGTCCTCCAGAGTCTGCTGAAGTGTCCCTTACTCTTTCTAGTTTTCAGACTGGATTCTGAACCTTTTCAGTTATTCTGTGAAATATATATCTGTACACTGTCATATTCAGTACTTGACTCTTGATGTTCGTTTATAAAAATGAGCTCTTAATTTAATACAGTATAACTGAATTTTTTAAAAATACGTATTAGAATGATAGAGTAATTTAGGTGGCAAAGGACCTCTGGCGGTCATCTAGTTTCAAGCTGGACTTAGCTGAGAGTCTTGTCCAGTTGAGTTTTGAATACTTCTGAGGCTGGGAACCCCAGAGCTCCTCTCTGCAGCCACTCCAGCCTCACTGTGAAGGATTTCTTTCTTATAACTGTCTGGAATTTTCCTTCCTGCAGTTTGCATCTGTTTATTCTTTTCTTTTTGTTCTTTACCTCCGTAAAGAGCCTGACCCCATTGTCTTTATAATCCCTCATTAAATTATAAAAGATGGTGATTAGATTCTTTCTCAAGACTTCTCCTCTGGAGGTTGAGGAAACACAGCTCCCTCTCCCTGTATATAATGCATCTCAGGCCTCTAACTACCCCAGCAGTCCTCTCCCTCTCCAGTTTGTCATCGACTTTTTTAGATTGTGTTGGTGGTGAGGAAGGCGAAATACATCATGGTAGTCTAGGTGTGGCTACACAGGTAAAAGGGAAAAACTGCCTTTGTCCATCAGGTAGCACTCCTGCTAATGCAACCCAGGATGCAATCCATCTGTTATGGCAGAAAGGGTGCTCCACAGGTTTGTGTTCAGTCTGTTATTCATCTAGATGCTCAGTTCAATTTCTGCAGATTTAATGCAATTACTTAAATCTAATCTATGTAAATATTAGTTTAATTCAGGGAATACATTCCTCTTCATAAATTTGCATTTTGGTGTAAACACCTTAATGAGATATAGCAATAATACACCTCTATGTTAAACTAGTTATCAGAGAATACTTTGTTTGTTTATTTCCTTCATTGCTTTCTAGCTCTAGTGGAGAAACAAACTCTAAACAAATCAGTCTATGCTACTGTGATGGGTTCACCCTAGCTGGATACCAGGTGTCCACCAAAGCCATTGTATCACCTCCCTCCTCAGCTGGACAGGGGAGAGAAAACATAACAAAAGGCTTGTGGGTCAAGATAAGGACATAGAGATCACTCACCAGTTACCATCATGGGCAAAACAGACTCAAATCAGGGAAATTAATTTAATCTATTACCAGATAAATCTGAGTAGGGTAATGAGAAATAAAAACTAAATCCTAAGAATCCTTAAATCTTTCCCCACCCCTCCCTTCTTCTGGCCTCCACTTCACTCTGTTTTCTCTTTCCTCCCCCACTGAGTGGCACAGGGGGATGGAGAATAGAGGTTGCAGCCAGTCCATCACATGTTGTCTCTGCCACTTGTCCTCCTGAGGGGATGGACTCCTTGCACTCTTCCCCTGCTCCACTGTAGGGTCTCTCCCACAAGAAACAGTCCTCCATGTACTTCTCTGATGTGAGTCCTTCCTGAACAGACTGTTCGAGCTGTGGTCCCTTCCACGGGATCACAGGTCCTGCTAGCAAACCTGCTCCAGTGCAGACTTCCCACAGAGTCACAGACTCTTTTAGACACACATACCTTCTGTTGTGTAGGGTCCTTCACGGGCTGCAGGTGGATCTCTGCTCCACTGTTAGCCTCCATGGGTGCAGGGGTACAACCTATCTCACTATGGTCTTCACCACGAGCTGCAGGGGAATCTTTGTTCCAGTACCTGTGGCACCTCCTTCTCCTCCTTCTTCACTGACCTTGGTGTCTGCAGAGTTGTTTCTCTCACATATTCTCACTCTTCTCTTGGGCTGCTGTTCCACAGCAAAATTTTTTTTCCCACCTTCTTAAATGTTATCACAGAGGTGCTACCACTGTGGCTAATTGGCTCAGCTTTGGCCAGTGACGGATCCGTCTTGGAGCTGACTGCATTGGCTTTGTTGAACACAGGGAAAATTCTAGTAACTTCTCAGAGAAACTCTGTACCCCCTGCCACTACCAAAACTTTGCCACACAAACCCAATACAGCCACCAAGCTCAAGTGTTTCTTTTTTGATTGTGCTTGAATTCTTCCCATCCAAAGTTATTTGTTAGTAATGATTTGTTTATAGTGAAACATTTAATTTTATATATGTGTGTATATATATACATAATA
>NW_010162252.1:0-578 GCF_000695765.1 Mesitornis unicolor | reverse complement strand
ATATATATATATACACACACACAGAGAGAGAAGTTTAAGGTATATATATAACTGCAGTCCTCCATCCACTTGCTTTCCCAGTCCAGTTAGGCCTCATGTGGGTCTATTTTGTATCATGTTCTTTTGTCTAACAGATCTCCTTGTAGGTGAAAGAAGTCCACCCTGGCCAATCCCACAGAATAACAAGGACCTTCAGTTTTTACAACAGCAACTGACAGAGAATAACTGCTTAAGACAGTTTTACTTTTCCTTGGGAATACGAGGCAAGAATGGGGAGAATTCAGGCAGGTGGCACATTTGAAACTTCTTTTAATTTTGTAATCTTTGGCTAGGTTTTAAATGAGACGAGGCCCACCACAAGGAGCATTTCCGTGCTGGATGAACCCCGTGTTTCTGTAGTGTGGGAAGAGCCTGGCTCCGGGCTCACTCCATCGCGGTGCCCCCCACTGGGAGCTGCGAAGGGCTGCCCCCCTCTCGCAGCTTGTGGGGCCCGCACTTTCCTCGCCGGTGCCCACCTGTCCGACCGCTGCCTCAGGGCTGCGTTATGTCGAGGATGGGGGCCAAGAGCCGTGGTCAGG
>NW_010162251.1:29822-35481 GCF_000695765.1 Mesitornis unicolor | reverse complement strand
GGGAGGCTGGCGCTCGGCGGTCGTAGGGCTCGGTCTCTTCAGCTCATCCTGCTCTGCCAGGCTTACGGAAATGAAGTTTTAGGAGTAAAATTAAGGAGTTGCAGCCTTTAACTTGCTGTTCGTGTATTTTGATGTTGTTTTTTTATTTTGTTTTGTTTTCACATGTTGTTGGGTGGCATCGAATCGGAAGTGCCGATCGCTGGGTTAGTTTGACTTCACAGATCTCTTTGGTTACTGTGCTGCCTCAGTATCTTGGTAACAAACACAAAGCAACCTTGCAAATATGTGAGGAGGAGTTAAAAAAAAAAAGTTTCTTTTTCTGGGCAAGGACGTGAGGTATCAGCAGCATTTTCATTAACCTCAGTTGACTGCTAATAATACAGATGCACAGATTTTGTTATCTGACCCATAAATGACCTGGATGTTATCGGGCTGTCTCATAACAACTTATGGGATATTTTCACAATTTAAAAAAAATCTCTAATAATGTTTAAAGGCTTTTGAGGGACCTGAATCTTGCATCTTTTTGGTTTTCAAATTTACCTTATTTGCTGTTGAATCAGATAAGTAGTTGTTTCTCTGTTCCTCACCTTGTAAAACCAGCAGCTATATTCAGAATTGCACATACCTTGTGTAGAATGTGAAGGGATAAATAACAATAACAAGGGCATTTGTAGAGTGCTATAGCATATAAGTTTATTAATAGTATCTCAGATTTGTTTTTTTCAAAAGAGGTAATGAATAGTAAATGTGGGAACGCTGTCATGCGGTGAAAACCATAAATCTGTATTTTTACTAATTCGATGCCTTTTACTTTGTAGGAATGGAGGGGAAAAAACTAATTTCTGCAACAGACACACAGTATTCTAGTGTGCTCCTTCAGTCTTTGAATGAACAACGTGGCCACGGACTTTTCTGTGACGTTACTGTCATTGTGGAGGACCAGAAATTTCGAGCTCACAGAAACATCCTTTCAGCCTCAAGCACTTATTTTCACCAGCTTTTCTCAGTGGCTGGGCAAGTAGTTGAACTGAGCTTTGTAAGAGCAGAAATTTTTGCAGAAATTCTTAACTATATTTATAGCTCCAAAATAATCAGCATTCGATCTGATTTACTTGATGAACTGATTAAATCAGGGCAACAGCTGGGTGTTAAATTCATCGCTGATCTGGGCGTACCTCCCCCTGAAGGAAAAAACATGCCAAGCGAGGTCAAAGATGGTGCTTCAGAAACTTCAACTTCTAGTCCAGGTCAAAAGGATGCTGAAACACAAGTACCTGTAATAAGGCCAGAGAGTCAAGAGGTAACGGATGGGATGCCGGTTATAACACAGTCATTCTCCTTACATGGCATAGAATATGAGACTACAAAAATTACAGTGAGTGATTCAGATGATGATGACGATGATGTAATTTTTTGCTCTGAGATTGTTCCTCCAAAAGAATGTACTAAAGATACAAATGCTGCAGCCCAGAACCAGTCTTGCCCAAGTCCAGCTGGAGTTTCTGACCAAAAATCATGTGGCAATGGTGGCTCTGCCCATTTGACGAGCAGCACAGCAGCTCAAAAACTCATGTTGTCTGCCAGTCAGTCAAGCCCAAACCAAACACAATCAAGTGCCGAATCACTTGTCTCTGCACTACCGCAGCATTTGACTCCTAGTATCATAGTGCTAAATAAGCCACTCCTCAACTCATCACTCAGTGTCAGCTCTTTGCATCAAACACATTTGGCCCCTACAATTAATTTAGTTGAGGAGAACCAGCAGCCATCTACTAATAGCTCCTTAACTGAAGTGGAAATGACTCCTGTTGATGATGCAGTAGTTGTTGAAGACGATGTCGATATCATTAGCTCCTCTAGCCCTGGTTCAGTCAGCAGTAGCTCTTTGGTTCAGCAGCCTTCTGTACCCAAGGCAGCAACCACCGAAGGATCAGGTGTACAGAAAAAACAGGTTGTTACATGTTCACAGGAGCCATTTTCTAAACCTGGAGAATTTAAAATAAAAATCTCAGATGTCCTTACTGGAAACAACAAAGAATTCACTTCAGGTGTAGCACCAAAGCATGTGGCAGAAGGGCAGAAAATCATAACATTGGATACAGCAACCGAAATAGAAGGCTTATCCACAGGCTGTAAGGTTTATGCAAATATTGGTGAGGATACGTATGACATAGTCATTCCTGTGAAGGGTGATTCCGAGGAAGGTGAAGCCAAGCCCGATGAAACGCCTAGAACGTCTGGTCGTGATTCTTCGAACAAGAAGCGCATGAAAGTAAAGCACGACGACCATTACGAGCTCATAGTGGATGGAAGAGTCTACTACATTTGTATTGTGTGTAAGAGATCGTACGCATGTCTGACGAGTTTACGGAGACATTTCAATGTTCATTCCTGGGAGAAGAAGTATCCGTGTCGATACTGTGACAAAGTTTTTCCTCTTGCAGAATACCGTACGAAGCATGAAATTCACCACACCGGGGAGCGAAGGTACCAGTGCTTGACGTGTGGCAAATCTTTCATCAACTACCAAATTACAGCCTCCCACATAAGATCAGTTCATAGCCAAGACCCTTCTGGAGATACCAAGCTTTATCGGTTGCATCCTTGCAGGTCTTTGCAGATCAGACAGTATGCGTATATTACTGATCGCTCAAGCAGTATACCAGTGATAAACGAGGGTGGAATTGTGTATCGTGTGGGCACAGGGAAGGATGGTACTGAAGGGACAACATCTAACCCTCCAGCCAAACAAATTACCTGGGATGACATCTTCATTCCACCAGGAAATGAGGCAATTTTTAAACAAAATCCATCAGAGGGAAGTACTGAATTTGAGTTTGTAATACCAGAATCTTACTGAAATGCATTAAATGCTGGAAAAAGGACTCGGTGCAGAAATATTGCAGCCATTTTAAATGAACTGTTAAAAATCACTGTAAAATCAAATGTTAAAGTGAAAACAACTTGTTCTACCAAGTCATCAAATGGTAGCACTTAGATGGATCATTAGTAGCTGCAAGTGATTTGTGGAAGTGATTCATCTGAAAGTATACTTGAATAGAGAGTAAGACATTTTCAAGGAGCTGGCAGTGTTTTCTGGTATGTCAATTTTGATCAAAATGTGGGGGTTTGTAGCTTGAAAAGGTACAATTTCTTCTAAAGAGCTAGAAATATTTCTTCTAGAGTAACTGAGGTATTTCCTGTACCCATACTTGCTGACTAAACCCTTTCTTTCATGCTAGCACTTTAATGCTGAACTCTGCTTAGATATTAACCAAGAAAGCAGTAAGATTTTTTTCATCGTAGTCTCTTGAATATGGAACCATTTAAAAAAAATAATCCCACAACTAATTTATTTTTGTGAACAATGCATTTCTGCAAGCATCCAAAATAACTGATCCAGTAGTTCGGAGTAGTGTATTTTTGAACTAGCATCTTTCTTCTGCTTTTATAAGCACTATGAATCAGCTGCCTTCATGCAAATCGCCTTGCCAACAAGAGACAGTCGCTTAGGGCTAACGTGAACCAGCTTGCTTTATACTTGGCAGTATGGTGAGCAGAGTATTCAGTGTCTGAACCATTATAATTTATTCTTTTTGCAATGGTAAAAAAACCCAAAAACTAACCAAAGCCAACAAAGTTCAGTAGTGACGAGGCTTAGAGGACTTAGGAAGGAGATAATTTTGCCTTTTCAAAGCTCAAGGAATAATGTTAGGGGTTTTTTTACTACTGGAAAATATGCCAGTAGCTGGTTTGGAATAAAGTGGTGTTCCTTTTTTTGCTGTTCAATAAGAAGAGCTTCAGCCTGGTATTTTTTTAAAAAAACTAATATTTTTTTTTTTAGCTGATGGCTTTGATAGTGATTTCTCAACACTATGAAATAATTTAAATGCTATATCAGTATAGCACTGAGACTACTGAGGATCTTGTATGCCTGTTTGGCTAGATTGAATGAAACAGGGACTTGGATTTTTTTCGCTCCATTTATAGGGCATGGAAGCATGAGGACTAAACCAACAATCAAAAAATAGCCTCCACCCTCCATAATCCAAAGTATAATTTATCTCTAGTTGTCATCTAGTTTCAGGTTTGGGTTTATTATATAGTTCTTTTTTTCTCCTTGCAATTGGTACACGTTCAGGCACTTGGAAGATAAATTAGATGCCCAACTTGAACACAAAACAGTAGATCTGAGAAAAACAAACAACTGTTTACTGGAGTCATAGTTTAGCATTTCAGACTTTGTGACTTGTTGAATTTTTGTAAATGGTAATATGAAAACTGCTCAAGTTCTAGAGATGACTGAAAGATTGTTGTGCATTGTACTAGTTAGTTATCGTGACCTTTCATTGCTTGAATTACAGTTAAGGGTTTTTCTTTTCTTCTTCACATTTTAAGCAAGCATCTTGATCCCACAACCTTTGAGGTTAAGGTTTTAGACATACAGTACTTGAGACAGAAAGACATTTACATCGTGAACGGTTCAAATACAACTTGAGCTATTAAAAAAGGGTACTAGAAATCCACATGAGTAATGATGGGAGAAAGAGGAGGATTTGTTTACCTTATGCATGCTATGCTCAGCACTTCTGTTTTGCAGGCCAAGAACGTGATACACATGATTATTTCAAGATCGTAAGTATTGCCTGTGTCAGCACAGGTAGCTCTGGCGTAGCTGGCTGCGTGCTATAGAGACTTCCTGAACTTTTTAGACAAGAAAAATACGATTTTATTTTTGTTATTGACATGACACATCTGGTATTAAGTGTACATTGCAAAGTGTACATTCAGTAATAATTAAACATAATGGCTTTCAATATTTGCTGCTGATATATGTAAAACCTTAAATTAAACTGTGCCTACTAAAGGTCTCGTTTTGGAGGAAAACTGGAAAATTAGGGCTTTGTAACTATTTTTGCTAGAAGACTCGTGCTTGCATGTGTCTCAGGGTCTTCAGTTTTCCTTGGAAGTGATTTTTGATATCCAAAGTCCAGAGGTCATGTAAAGCATTTTTTAATTTCACTTCCAGTATTTATTGGTTTGGAAATACATTAAATCCATTCCTTTAAAGCTTTTTATGGGGCCATGAGCTTTTATATTTAGATTTCTGGCTACTGCACTTATATTTTTGGAGGTTTTGTGTGTTTCGGGGTTTGTGGCTTTTTGTTTGTGGGTTTTTTTTTTGTTTGTTTGGTTTTTGGTTTTTTTTAAACACTTAGCTTCCAGTTTAACTTAATGAAAACCTATATGTAAATATCAAGAAATTGGCTTTGGGGTAATGGAAGAAAAAGATTGAATCTGAAAAAGCATTTATATAAAAACTAAAAATTTCAAGAGTATGGTAGCAAACCTCATAGTCATTTATATGCATATAAAAACATTAATGGATCTGCTGCAAAATATGGTAATAGTGGCTGCATCCTCACTGTATGGGTTCTTTGGGGATTCACACCTTAGCATTCCAGTATGTGAATTAAACAAATACTGAGATAACAATTGACTGCGTATTTATTTTGTACTGTAAAGCATGCAGCTTATAAAAAGATGCGGAAGCTGATGACTGTATGCATTGACCATTGGGTTCTACAGCTATTGCCTAGAAACTGTTCCACGTGAAACATTTATCATGTTTGCCAGATCTGTAATGTATATATTT
>NW_010162251.1:9096-29791 GCF_000695765.1 Mesitornis unicolor | reverse complement strand
CCCTAACATACTTTTTAAAATTGTGTTCTACTTTTTGTTAATCAATACTTGGTATTAGTTCTTAGAGGTTTCTATGGCAAAAAAAAAATAAAAGAAATTTAATTCTAAAGATGGGTGTAGCGTGTTTCTTTTTCAAGACAACTTAACTTCCACAGTCTGAGATGCCCAGTGGTGTGCAGCTTCCTTTTCCAGGTCTCTGGGAGAAGCAGGGGAGCTGTTTTTATTTGGAGCTTGGGTTTTTTTTGGTGGTTTTGTTTGTTCAGTTTTTGTTTTGGTGGAGCACTTTCCAAGAAAGCAAATTAGCTGCAAAACTCCACTGTGTATTGTGAGCTGAAGGCTGTGATACACACTGACTCTGAGAACAGGCAGAGTTGCTGTGGACCAGTCTGTCCAACCACTACTATCATTGCAAACGGGCTAGAAATTAAGAAACACACAGCTAGTGCCCAGTGCAATGCATTTCAGCTAATTCATGGTTAGGGCTCCTCTTCTTACCGCATTGCTGACCAGTTATGATTTGGAACAGCTGGATTGTTGGTGAACCACAGCTAACACGGAGAAAATCAGTTACTTCATGTAGACTTCTTACTACAGACATGGAATGCACTTTAGTAAGTAACACATCAAATGGTGTTTTAGATGCCTTTATCACAGGGCTTCCACCTACTTCGTCTAACATCGAGGGCAGCTGACATCAGGACAGAATTAGGGCCAAAGTAACGTCGTAAACATGACAGCAAGAAAATGACACACTGACACTGCACTGTCTGGATTATTCACCTCTGTGTTAAGCAAAAAGTCAGCAGCAATAACTTCACCATAACTGAAGTCAGGGCACCCTGTTACATGGGTACAACTGCAGAATTAGGAAGTGTGGGGGCATCTAGGGCTTCAAAAAAAAAAGAGCTAAAAAAAGGTATTTCTGGCTAATCCTAGTAGAAACACTAGTTTTGAATACAGCATATACAGGGTTTGGTTTAGTTGTTGGGGTTTTTTTGGACTTTTTTTAAAATGCATGATGCTGTTATACTGGAATTCCTCAACTAACATTAAAGATGTTTGTAAAACAGGCAAGTTGCCAAAATGTAGAATGCAATTTATAAATGTTTACAAAAGTCACACAATTTTATTTTACTTTGGTAAAGTAATAAAAGGGTACATATGAGTCACAATCTTGACATTCTCATAAGAAATGATGAATACAGTGCGGAATGTTCATGTGCATTAAATGCTCAGTTTTACTCAAGCAGAAGGAAACAGGTAATGCAACAGAAAATCCCACCGGTAATTTTTAAAATTGTGAAAATGGACTTGTCCTTTTATAGCGAATTTAAAGCAGCAATGTAATTTTTGCTTAAATACTCCTTAGGAAAAAAAATGACAATTTGGATAATTTCTTAAATTTAGTATTTGTCAACTCAAAACCAATGACAATTATTTCCTAATTGTTTCTTTGCCACTGTTATGGTCCTCTCATGAGCTTTAGTCCTGTCCTGTAGCATCCCCTAGTCCTTCTAGCCCCATTTCGCTGACAGGCACAAGTGGCAGAGGATGTTTGTCAGGAGCGGGACAGGACCAATAGCTTTTATTTCAAAGACGTGGCAATAAATTTTTTCATATTAAATTAATGTGCCCTTCTGATTCTAGTTTTGTTGGGAGTTCCATCAGAAGTATTGTCTATCTTGAACGTTCCCACAATCTCTTTATCAAGATTTAATTCAGTAAAATGTAATATAAAATGGATGAAGCCCTAGTATATAAATATATTTCCAGTACGCAAATTTATAGGAGCTGCACTTCAACAATCTATAGTAAAACAAAATATCACCAGGATATGTTCTGCATACACTACTGCTTTAAATCCCATGAGTTGTATTCCTTTCTCCAGCTGTTTATTTTTCTTTGTTACTGGAGAGAAGTTACACTTCCTTCTGGATAAACACTGTCATCCTAAATATACCGACTAGTATTTGACAGTGGAAATGATAAGGTTAACACATAGCCTAGCCTAAAGGCTTTGCAAATGCATAGGATTAAAACCAGCATTATGAAGTGTGGGTGTACTTTGAAAAGTGAGATCAGAGACTTCAGTGTTTAGTTTCCATTTTGACTTTTTTTTCTTTTTTCGACTGGAAGTAGAGAGATGCCACAGTTTCAAATCCAACTTAGTCCCCCCACTCCTAGCACATATTCCACTTTTATATTCTAAAAGCCAGATTTAGCGCTTAGGTACCTTTTGTCTGCATCAGTTGAAAGTAAAGGCAGACCATGGAGGATTAGGATCAACGACCTGATGCCAGGGAAATGAAATCTTTAGGAAGTAAGGAGTAAGATGTCAATACCTTGTTTTTATCCCTGAAGGAAGCAGCTGAGAATGCTCAGGCTGAGCAGCTCAGACCTGAACGCTGTCATCTGAAATCACTTCCTGGAGTAGAACCACACTTTACAGGACAGTGTGTCACATAACAAAGCTGACCTTCTTTTGTTATGCAGGATGCATGCAAAATCTGTTGGAATCTAGATCAATTGGCACAGTCATCAGCTGAAGATTAAATGAAAGTCACAACAATAATTGCGAATTCCTACCAGTTTCATCCTATATCACAGGGTGCTGAATTTTATCCATGTGAGACTTACATCTTGGAGAATGAGTAGTGGATATTCCTTGTGAGCAGCCCATAATACAGCTACTAAAACACTGGTTATTCAAGGTGCTGATTCAGTCCATTAAAAACGTTAAAAGTACAAGCCAAAAGAAAAATTCCAAATGAAACGGAAGGGAAAGAAAATAATAATCTTTTCACTGCACAGTTTCAGTGACTTGTGGACAATTTCTGATGCTCTTTATTGGAATACAAGGAAGATTTAGGCAGTGCAACCACCCAGACTGTTTGACTTCAGCATTACTTGCACGGAATTCAGAGAAAGACAACTGCATTTCAACTTCTATCTTAAGAAGCATCCTGAAATAAAACAGCTTGCCAATTAAAGCTTTTCCCCTTAAAAAAGCAATATTCCAATTGTTTTGCTAGACATACCTGAAAATATCCTATGATGTTCTCTCTTTTCATTAGTGCTGAAGTTTGAGACATGGTTCCCCCACAATTTTTCCAGTGCGCAGGCTGTAACCAACAAGTGATGTGAGCTAGGTTCTGCCGCCCCAAAAAAATCCCAGCAACTGGAGCCCCAAGGCCAAACAAAACAGGCGTCAAGTCGAGCCACCTGCAAGCACCCTCACCTTAAACAGATTGATGCTCTGCGGCAACTGTCGATCTTGGCTACCCTTACTTCAGCTTGGCACAAGATGGAGTAAGGCAGGCCAAAATCTATCAGCTGTGTTGCATTGCTTTATTAAAAACCAAGGACTACATGAACCTCACAGTAAAACAAGGAGGCTGGAATTTAGGTCACCTGCTGCTCACCGACACTGCAAAACATCAGCCGCACATCCCCTTCCTCATGCTCCACTGTTTAACCTCTGAAATAAGTCTCGCAAGAAAGAACAGTCCAATCAAATATTTGTATTTGCAATTATCTTCTATATCTATTCTGCTCCCTCCCACAGTAAAATATCAATACAAAATGTTCACAATTATTTCAATAGCAACTTATTTTTTTCTTTTGCATGTTCTTCACGGTGTATAAGGTGGTGGCTTTTCAAAAGGTGGAAAATACGGTGGCGAGTAACGAGGTGGCGCATTAGAGGACCACATATAGCTGGGAGATGGCGACATTGACTGGGGGTCATCCGAGAGGCCAGAAGGAGTAGAGGCTGGAAACATGCTGGAATGCTGCAGGGAGACAGCAAGGAGGGTAATGTAACCACTTCTTCATGTAAAGCACCCTGGCAAAGTGACACTGTTCCCAAGCAGTGCAAAATTAACATTTCAAGGCTCACTTCTGCAAAATCCAAGTATACACAAGTAAGTATTCAAATAACTTGTTACGTTCAAGGTAAGCACAGCTTGTAACAGTTTTGCATAGTGAGACTCCTTAGACCTAAAACTGAAGAAGTATTTTAAAATAAATAAAAATAAAAATTCTCTTATCACTTCTGTGTGTCTGCTGCATTTCACAGAGGTTGGACAACTGAAACCTGATGAGTCTCTCTCAGATCTTGGGTTTCACACAACACCCAGTAGCAACAATGAACAGGCTGCAGTTAGTTTCTTTTTACACTACTTTTTCCTCTTCATCACAAATAAAATAAACCTGGAAATTAATGATAACAAAGAAATTTAATTCTTCAGTAAGTAAAATACTTAAGAGGGTGGAAAAATAAATTTTGTGCATGCCTGAAGATCAACTTCTGCTCCCCAAAATACCTTTGTTATAAAAAATACTTTAGGTCTAAAGCCTTGAGTCACATGGTGCTGGCACCGTCAGAGACCAGCGTACAAGCTGTGTTCTGCCCAAAACCAGCCCAGACAAACAGGTGAAATACAGATACTTGTGTTTGCTCCTCTGTCCACCAGTATGCCCTGGTTTTAACCCAAGAGCCACACAGCGCCCTGCGCTGCTGCTGGCCATATGCAGAGCGAGCAACGTTGGAGGGCACTCGGCCACACCGTGCACCCCTTCACCACCCTTCGGCTGCAGGCACGGGTCGCAAATCCCAGATGTGCCTGACTGAAGGCCCAGGCAGAGACAGAAGCGTGAGGAGGATTTTGCACCGTGCTGCAAGCGGCACAGATGTGCATGCCGAGGGACCCGCGCCAGGGGTGGCAAGGCTGAGCTGTGTGCAGTGGTTACCATGCACAGGGTGGGAGGTGACCACATGATTTTACCTTGGTGGTGGACAGATGATGGACTCTGCAGTAATTGCAGGCTATTTTCAAACAGCATCTTTTTTGTGTCACTCCCCTAACACCAACCTGTGACACTTTATTAAGTGGATATATAGACCATGAAAGCCCAGCCTGCTCACTGAGGACTTCACAGAAAGCCATACAAACCATTTCTGTTTCAAGTAACGCAACAGCTCTTCCATCGATCCCCAAACTACAAAGATGTTTGGAAGGGCACTGCTGCAGTGACATGGCAGCAGCACCCGTCAGCAAACGCAGCCCTGGGTTTTCACCATTACAAAGAGCCTGTGCCAGGTTGCCACAGCCATGAGAGCTGTCGGAGAGCTGCTGTGGCTGCAAGCAAGCCTGGCTCGCACTGACTGCAGGCAGCAGCCTGGCTTTGTTAACGAAACAAAGCGCCTTTCCTCCTGCCTCGTTCCCATCATGGCACACTGCAAATGCCTACTGCCTTCCTCACCACGACCAGCTGGGTAGAGTGTCATTAGCCATGGCACAAGCAGTTGCAGCTGCAACACCCTTCACCTTGTGCTCCTCCAAAAGTCAGAGAGCTGGGTCTGCTGTTTCAGAACTGTGTGTGAAAGCCAGGCTCTTGCAGGGGCACAGGCTTCCTTAGACATTCTGAAGTGTTTTATTTCCCCTGAGAGAGATGTATGGGATGAGTGGGTGTGCTGGTTTTCAGCTGGGATGGAATTAATTTTCTTTTATAGTAGCCTGGGATAATTTAATTTTCCTCATAGCAGGTAGTATAAGACCTATGTTTTAGATTTGTGTTTAGAATAATATGATAACACACTGATGTTTTAGTTGCTGTCAAGCAATGTTTACATTAAGACAAGGACTGTCCTTGTCCTCACAGCTTCTTTTAGGAAGAAAGCTTTGAAAAGGAAGCTGGGAGGAGACACAGCCCAGACAGCAGACCCAAACTACCCAAAGAGATATTCGATGCCGTTAGACATCATGCTCAATATATAAACTGGGGTAAGTTTGCTGGGGGTATGCAATCACCACTCGGGGACTGGGGGCATCAGTCAGCAGGTGGTGAGCAGTTACATAATTATTCCCCCTCTTGGTTCTGCTCTCTCTTGCTATTTTGCTGTCTTCGTTATCATTATAATTTAATATTATTACTATTATTTTATTTTACTTTTATTTCAATCACTAAACTGTTCTTATCTCAACCCATGAGTTTTCTTATCTTTTTCCTCCAATACTTGTCCCCTGTCTCACTGGGGAGGTGGGGGTGTGAGTGAGCGGGGATGCATGGTGCTCAGTTGCTGGCTGGGTTAAACTGCAGTAGTGGGAAGCACTGACTTGGCCAACTCTTGCACCAGAGGGAGTGCAGCCTTCGAAAGGGATTTGAGAGGCAAGGCTGGGCTTGATCCATGTGCTGTAGGATGGCAGGGGAGAAGGTGTTCGGGTGGCACAGACACTGCTCAGGTCAGAGTAGAGCTCAAGGCAAGAGAGAGTCTCCACAACCAGAAGCCTCAGCCAATGCTTTCATGCAGGCCCTCAATTTCCATGAAGATAAACAACGCTGAGACTTGGAATTGAATCTGACAAAGAGACTTGGATATTTTAAATGTAGATTACCTCAATTTATGCCCAGCTTTTGTGCTGGCTCCTAAGCCAACACCTGTGCTCACAGCAGTGAGACACAGACTCATCCATCTGGCTGAGCTGTAAGTGACAGCAGAACCCCAGCAGTACTTCTAGTCGAAAAGCAGGGCAAATCCACTCATGCTGAGCTCTCTGCAGGCACTATGGCTGCAGTACAGGCAAACCCAGAGTTAAACAGCGTTTAGTACCAGCTGAGTGGCTGAGAAGAGTACTTTGCAGCAGCAATCGGTTTGGTATGTGCTGAGGTTGGCATTTTTGTAACTGTAAAGTTATACAGCACTAGTGACTGTCCAAGGCTGCGTAAATCACAAAAACTAGTCACTGATCTACATAAATAAGTCCTAGAAATTCTGATCTAAGTGTTCAAATATTTCTAGGGAGCCCTAACAACAGTGTTGTCTCGTGGCACTAGCAGTAAAGGCAGAAAGGTTTAGATTGACGTTATCTCTAATGCATGACTTTGATGAGGAGATGGTGGCTATCACAGAGCACGCCTCTTAGTTGACGTCCAAGACCTTAAGCTCTTGTTAATAAAAAAAGTCGCCAGCCCTGATGGCTGCACAGAAAATGCATGATGTGTTAACATCACCACTGTGGTAAAATCCACCCGACGGAAGAGCTGAGGAGGAAACGACCTCATCTGCTTCAACAAGTGAAAGCTGATGTTGACAGCAAGGTTCACATGAAATCACTGTTTCAAACACCACAGCTCCATAACTCAGAAGAGGAAGGGATGCATTACAGCAGAGGTGATGTCTGCAGAGACCGTCCTTAGACCAGCTGAAGTGTGTGGAAAAAAACATACAACAGAATAGCTTTTCAGTCAGCGTGTGTCTTCAGGAGCTCAAATAGCTCGTGTCCAAAACCTCATCTGTTTTCCTCAGACATAGTAGTTGGCCTAATAAAAACTAGCACCTGAACACCTTGCTTTGCCTCTGTCCTCAGAGCACTGCAGGTGCCAGAGACAATGCCTGCTTTTGATGTACCCTCTACTAGTGAGCGGCAGGGGAGGCAGGCAGCAGGTTCTGTTGTTTTCTCTTCAAGGACTCTGCCTTAGTAAGTGAGAGCACTGTCAAGGACCAATGCCTAGTAGGAAAAATTTGGTATTGTCTGCAGGAACAGGAAAATTAAACTGTGTGAATGATGGGAAGACAGGCTTCCAGAGTTCTGCAGACCAGCTGGATTTAACCTTGCCGCTAAACATGAAAACATCCTGTAACCTTCCCTACCTGAAAGTCGTACGCAGAGTAGGGAGGCAGGTGAGGAGTGCTGTGGTAGCAGGTGTTGTAAGATGTCACCTGTGGCCTTGAGTAGTAGGACACTGAAGGGTGTGCATTTTCAACCGTACAATTCAGCGTAGGGAGGGAAGGAGTCTGTTAAAACAAAAGGAAGATAATTTCAGGCTTCTAATCAAGACACAGAAGACTGCCAGCTGAATGAAAGCAGAAATGACTGGAAGGAGCACTGTGTGTCTTTAGAGCTCAACTCTGCTAACAACTGGCAACCTGGTTCCCTCTTAGGCAGCAGGTAAGTCCTGAGGTCATTTCATTCCTCAGCCACCTATTGTTTCCTCTCAGATTACACAAGCTAGCAATAGCTCAGTGCACCCCAGTACTCAAACAACTGTTTAGATTGCACCTTCACAAGTAGGAGAAAAAAAATCCATGAATTCTGATTACTCTGTTATTCAGTGCATTTTTGAGATCAGCATATTTAAACTCCTCTAGTACTGTTGTTCACAGACACTTCTATACATCTTTTTTTTGCAGAGGTTTACAGGCTGTCTGGTGCAGATCAAATCTCAAAAGGCCATGATGTACAGTTGGGAATGCATCTCCTGTTTTGTTCAGCAAGATCTTGGTGAGTGTGAAAAGAGTGTAGGGAAGTTCAAAGTTCTGAAACAAGGCATCCTTAATGCAGGGCCCAAGATTTGTTTGTAAGAAAAAAATTATTGCCAGGACAACAAACATTCTTTTCTGGGTGTCTCACTTTGTATTATTCTGAATGAGTAACAAGAGACTGAAAAAGCCCTCAAATTTATCTGCTGAATGTTCAGTTCTCCCCATTGGTCTGTCCTTTGCAGAACAAAACTGTATGGAAGGTAACAGGCAGCCCGGTTAAGTGAGGGTATTTCAAAACTCACATTGTCAGAGCAGCATTTTTCTCATTATCTGAAGTTTGCAATCTATCACCTGGTTTTGGACCCCAGTTCACCCTAAAGTTCAGATTCTGCACCATAAAGAAAATGGATGGAGAGTTTCAGCCTAACATGGCTGCTTAAACAGTCTGTAAAGCTCAGAACCCTGCTACTGCTATATAATCAACAATTCATAAACAACCGCCACACATTTCCTTGTAGAAGGTCAATGCTATGAAAAGGAAGATAAATTTTTAAGGAAGAGCTTATTTTCCTTCTTGCTGGTGTTGCCAAGACCTCTTGAGAAGGTTCCTTTAGAAAACACAATCTCCCAATTCTGTTCAACTTTTCTAATTGTGTTCAGATGGTGACACCAGATCAGAAAATAATTTCTGCTTTCTCCTTACAGTTATTTCATGCCCTTCTTTTCAGCCTGATTTTTGAGATGCACGGACCATTAGCATTTAAATACCAATAGCTGTTTTCATGATTATTTTTAAAAGGCAATTTGCCTGATTTGTGTTGTTTAATGCACAGAGAAATTGGTACCATCTTACCATGTCTTTAAAGCCTCCAAGTATGGCCGCTGTAATGATCCCTAGGAACAGCCCCACTATGTTCAGAATCGTTGCCGACCAAAGCAAGTGGTAAAGGTGGATGATGTCCTGGCAGCTGCTGACATCAATGTATTCATAGTAACCTCCAGAAATCTCTACTCTGCTAAATGAGAAGAAAAAAAAAAAGGATTAAAAAATGCACCACGTATCATAAAACCCAAGCATTTCTGCTGGACAGTAAAATGCGTTCTGCAATTTAATGACAGCCAAGACATAACTACCAAGGGAGCGGGGATAAAGCCTGCTAGATCATAGAATCATAGATCATTTAGGTTGGAAAAGACCTTTAAGATATTGAGTCCAACCATTAACATAACACTGCCAAGGCCACCACTAAACCAAGCCCCTAAGCGACACATCTACCTGTCTTTTAAACACCTCCAGGGATGGTGACTCCACCACTTTCCTGGGCAGCCCGTTTCAATGCTTGACACGCCTTTTAGTGAAGAAGTTTTTCCTAATATCTAATCTAAACCTCCTCTGGTGCAACCTGAGGCTGTTTCCTCTTGTCCTATCACTTGCTACTCGGGAAAAGAGACTGACACCCACCTCACTACAACCTCCTTTCAGGGAGCTGAAGAGAGCGATAAGACCTCCATCCCCTTTTCTCCAGACTAAACAATTGGTAGCATTTGGGCTTAAAGTTACTATTTTTAAGTAAACCAAATAAATATTTAGCAGAAATATAGTACAATAATTACATTACAAATCTTGTAGTGTAAAATTCTGACTTACAAAATGCCTATGATTCAGGAAAATGCTTCCTATATTGTTGGTATATAGTCCACCCTTGCTTGCAATACGCCAGACAGGCATAAGGCTGCCAAGAAAGAATGAATGAAGAAGAGCCTTGCCCAGTAGTGTGTGGTTTGATGAGGAGGATATGTAGGCCAAGGACATGTGGACAAAAAAAAAATTGCCTTTTGGGGGCTCTGCGTTGGCAGGGAACTGATGGTCTGCTGAGAGCTGTGCCCAGAAGTGCCAGAGAAATCTCTGTTTCTTCTCAAACTGTGGGTGCTCCAGAAGAGGTGGACATTCTGTGTGACCCAGCCAAAGAGTCAGGCTAGACGAGTGCTAGACCCTGGTGAAACAGCCAAGAGCTAGGGAATGCCAAGTGATAACAGTGTTGACAGACTGTGTTGGCTAAGGCTGAGAGTAACTACGTTTGCAGTCATTTAATATTGTGTGTGTTCTGATTTGACTGTCTATACTTGTTGGTAAGCAATCCAATGCTGGTGGCATCCGAGATCTCCCTGCATGACAATGGCAGAAGACAACTTGATCTGTTGTGAAACAAACAAGTCCTGCAAGGCCTGCAATTACCCAAATCACCTTCAATTCAAATCTGCCTCTTACTTCTATCATCTGAAATCTCCACAGAGATCCTGGAGGCTTCCTAAGGACAAACCAGTCTGGAGTCTCACAGGCAGGATTCTTCAGTAATGACTTCTCTCCGACTGCTGCTTGGGGCAACTGGCTGGCCACCAGATGTAGTGGGCTACAGCAAATTTCCCTTAAGGAAATATATTTATCGTGAAAACACAATACTAAGGGCTTATGTTGCTTATCTCCCAGCTCACACATGGGGTTAGGCTCAAACTGCACGAGGGCTTTTAGGAAATGGGGAAGAACAGGCTCATATTTAAGGTCAATAAGCAGGAGATCCAGGCTCAGCTCCTCAGCAGACTGCAAGGCCTGCAGGAATCTGTCTCCTTTCACAAGGACCATTCTTCTTCCCTCATTACTTAATTTTGGTTTCTTCTTTTCCTTTTTTCCATATCTCATTGTAGCAGGGCACTGCAGAAGACATTGCAACAAGACAGGGATTTCAAGCAGAACTGAGGCAGAGCGTAAGCACAGGTTGCAAAAACCTGTACGTTAGCGTGCATGACCTCTGCATAACCTGAGCACATACCATGACTGCGTTTAACAATACAACTTGTATGTACTGTTTGCAAGGGCTTGTTCCCATGGAGATGTGTGAGAGCATAAGCTCTCAGCAAGCCTTAGTGTACCACTGAGAACACTCAGCACTGTACAGGGAAGCACAGCATGTACTTATCAATGAGAAGGGGCTCGTCCAATGCTGCCACAGCTGGAGTTCCCAGCATCAGGAGGGATTAAAGACTGCAGACATTTTTTCTATAATTTAAATCCTTTACATAATATATGAGCTAACCAGCCTTGAGTGTCTCTGCCTTTCTTACTGAGATCCCAAAAGAACCAGCACCTTTGCCATGCAGAACACTTGTGTGGCACTAAGCAAGACTGAGATGGTAAAAACTGATAGAGAGGGGAAAATGGGTCAGGGGCAGGACCCTTAAAAAGCCTGACTGGGCAAAAAGAAAAAGGAAATTGAAACAAAAACAAAACCAGAAAATATACAAGTTTTTGTATTCCAATCACTTCTCTGGGGATCATTCTCTTCAGCTAGTAAAAAGGGATCATGTTCTGTAGACTGTTGAAGGAAAACACGGGCTTCACCCATCTGTAGTGCCTACCACAGAAACAAAGTCCTACAGAGACTAAGGATTACCCATCCCAGCACATGGAACCACCCTCTCCCAAAAGCAGCTTTTGATCTTCCTCCACCACAGTCAATGATTTAAGTGGGGGCCAGCCCATCTAAGTACTGCGAGAAATGCTAAGCCTGAAACAGCCCTAGGCAAGAGACAGCACTGAGGAAAAAAAAAAAATCTATTTATTAATTGCTTGCTGACACACATTAGACACTCCAAATGATACAAGCAGAGCATGCTGTAAATTAGGTTGGCTTAGGCACAGTAGTCAGATCTAATGATGGTGTGATCACTATGCAGTGGTGCTCGATCGGTAACCACCCTTCTGACTCATCCTTGCGCAGCGCTGGTACACCTTCCAGCCTCTTGTGACCAAGAAGATATTCACTGGGCACAGAGGACACTGATTTATGAACATGCAGGTGGCACCAGCATGCGAACTCTCCCCCCTGTTAGCAGGGCAGGAAATGAAACGGTGAGAAGATGAGGAAGATCAATGTCCCGGTTTTTACATCTTCAATGTTCTAAAACAAAATAAAACTCAGTGAATGAGCAGTGCCAACAGAGAAGGAAGGTGTTAGGACAAAGGACACTCGATAGAAGGAAAAACTGGTGCAGGCACCAAGCATGGAAGTAATGGAAACTCCTGCCTTCTTCATTTTTCCAGCCAGACTGTCCCAGAGCATGCTCATCTGTAGCTGGGACAGCTTTAGTGTATCTCATACACTCCTTTACTTGGTTATCTTTTGCCTGGGAGTCCCTGTGGCTAGCAAGCACAGCTCAGGATCCCTTCCCACAACAGCTGTCAGTGACCGATACTTTGCTTCTGCCCTATCCTGGCCCTTCAGACACCTGCAAACCAGCATGGCCACTGCTTGCCCTTCCCACGCCAGGAATGGTATTTTTAGCTTACTCACTTTCCACAGTTGTACAGGTCACAGCAGAAGCAGGTGTTGGTTTTTATTTTCGGCGTGCACGGTGCACGGCGCTGTGGGTGACAGACTGCCTGCGTGAATACAGAAGAAATGCATAATGCACATAAGGACATAATTGCCAAACATGGTTTCTGCTGCTATTTGGCCTGCTCTACATGTAGATTTTGCACTGGTCTCCAGATCAGCCCCAAGTAGATTTTTCTTTCCTTATCTTGCAGCACAGCTCCTACAAAGCCCACGCACTGAAATAAAGACGCACTAGACTAGAACAGACCACCATTTCCTTTCACCGTGGGGAAGTCATAGATAAGCATGGGCCTGCATGGGAAGGGGGTTATGCAACTCTTACAAGCAGCCAAGACCTTGCTGAACACTCCTCACCACACAGCAACTTAGAGCAAAGAGCTGTCAACAGGATGATACAAACAGAGCAAGAGTCCCATACTGGTGAATAACTGACTAAAGCAGCTAATTATCTGCCTGTGGGTAGTAAAACCCAAACTCACATGGATGGTCTTTGGACTGAAAAGAGAATGAACCCCACCAATGCCACCGGGTAGTACTTTGCACCTCAAGCAGGCGTTTTAATTTGGAATATGGTGGTTATTCAAAACTACTTGGGAACTTGTGAGGAAATCTCAGAAAGACTCTCAGCGCACAACAAAGGCAGCTAAAGATGTCCACACACACTGTCAGTATGGGGCAGGAACACCCATCCCCAACAGGCTTCTCTTTGGAGAAGACAATAGACAGCAGAAATGCAGGGGCTGGCATATGCTGCTCATATTCACAGAAATTATCACTGTCCGAATTCTCAACTCACCACCCTGTTCCTGTAATGAACGTGCAGCTGAGGATCTGGAGAAACCAGTGCACCATCCTCTCCCCATGCCCTCCTCTCCACCTGCTCCTTCACAAATGTGGCAGTGCCAAGCATGGAGAAATTCAGTCCCTCAGTCCTCCCTGCACCCTGCTCCCACTCCAGGCCCAGGTTCCCACGCCCAGGTTCCCATGCCCTCTTCACTTCGCAGACCTCTGGGATACCAGAACCCCTTCACAGAGACAGCACAGCCAAACCTACTCTCACCTCTGGTGGGGTGGTACTCTTGGAGTAGTATTGACACCGCCCTGCGTACAGCGGCCTCAGATCCTGCCAACAAAAAAGCACCAGGCTTAGCATTGCAGCAGAATCAAAACCAGCTAGTTGGGCTGGCTAAAGGGGCCAGGCTTTAGGAAGACCCTGCTCTCACAGCAGCACCTCATTGCAGCAGCTGTTCTGCAACATCTCCATCCACAGCAGCCCCGCACCCCAGTCCCCGCGATCCCCGGGTGATGTTTAACCCTGGTCCTTGGAGGCATGTATTTGTTGCAGCTAGCACAGGAGGAGCAGGCTCTTAAGCTGGACTTATTCAAGTGAGAGTGGCCACCCTGAATCGAATGATTCATTCCTCATCCCCCCCAGACACAACCCAGGGCTGCATGACGTGTTTCTGAGGGTTCTTCATGCTGAATCATAACATTTTCTCATTAAATTGTTGGCAAACTTGTCTTTCTGGGCTCCTGTGGGAAAGCTCTGGGGGATTACCAATGGCTCAGCCTGCAAACTGCCTGCATTAACATCTCACTTTGAGGCGGGTCCCCAGGGCAAAACTTTGGGGAAAGCGACGCTGGATGTATATCCACATCAGCAAGCCCTTCCCAGGAGCAGCTGGACTTGCTCTCTGGGCGCCTGATCAAAAGCTCAGAGTGATGGGGCAGCGGCAGGCTATGGGGGGAACGCCATGTGCCAGTGTGGCAGGAGCACGTCTCCAGCAAGATGGTAACATTCTCAGGCTGTTAGGGGGTGAAGTGAGGCCAAAAGCACGTCCGCTCATCAAAAGGCAGAAACCAGAGCCCTCATCATCCCAACTACTTGGCTCTGGCTGCCTTAGACATGCAGACATCCCTGCAGCCAGCTGGGAGGAGGTGCCAGCTCACGCCATCACCCAGCCCATGAGGTCAGCACCTAAAAACCACAGAGCAAGTCTAGGGGCTCAGACCCACGTGGCCAGGATCAGGAGCAAAAGGAGCTTCACCTTTTTTATCAAAGCTCATGCTTCACGTGCCCTTGCAAGGGCAGTCAGAGATGGCCAAGACTTCCTGATCGCATCCAGACAGACAGAGACCTCTCCTGCAGCTGAGCAGAGCTGCCCCTTGCTCTGTCAGCAAATCCTGCCCTCCAGCCGTCTTTCCACCACTCAGGGGCAGGAAAGGGGAGCCAGTTTTACAAGAAGAATAACAAGCCAGCTGACAAGGAGAGTTTCCACTCCATGGGTAATTCTGACTTCCTGAAATTATTTTCCATTCTGATCACAAATAAACCCTAAATCTGTCTTTTTAATCCCATGTTGCCAAAAAACATTTTAAAGGTCATCAAACCGCAGAGTTGCAGGACAAAAATCTGTTTGCAATTATAAATTTCAATTAATAAGTTGAAATGGAATTGTGTTTTTTCATTTCTATACTAATAACTGAACCTTTTGCACATCCCACTGTACTAGAGATTGCTCATGACAGCAGTTCATATTTTTTAAGTCATCAAATGGAAACTGAGAACCTACTGCAAGTGCTTCCTGTTTACACTGTAATGCTTTAATGAGCTTCATATCAAATTGCTCCATTCTGCTAAAACATTCAGCAGTTCAATCAGCATTAAGAACTACCTCTGCTAATATTTAAATGTCATAGATATTACTGCTCGTATATTGTCACTTGGCAATAGTTGTAAACCACATTACACTTTTGAGACTCAGTAAACACATAAAGCATACGCAAAAAAACTAAAGCAAAGTTTTAAGATCTTAATGCCTGTTGCTTATTTCAACATCCTTTTGCAAAACTGATACATTTTTCTAAAGCTTATGATTTAAAACAGCATTCAGCACATGACATACATTTAGAGGGTTTGGTGTGGCCTGATACAGAATTACAGACACCATCACTTGTTTTCCCAGAGTAAAAGCACTGCAGGACCTGTGTTTTCCTGGAAGCACTTACTATGTGTCTGGCAGCAAAGACACCATCTACTATGGCACAGCAGAACGCAGCGATAACGCCAAAGCTGATGAAGACGATCGATGCAACCAGCTGAGAAAGGAAAACAAAGCAAAGTATCATCTGCCTCTCCACAACAAAGCACTTTGTGCCCTCTCCACAAGGATACATAAACCACAGTCAATAAGCCCTCAAGCAATCAATGACCCAAACGTTTGCCCAGGCTGCAAAGACCGGTCTCATTGAAGGCGATGGGATGCACGTCTCAAAGGAGAGCGTCTTCTTCTGCAGGGCAGCAGGAGCAGTTGTGTTGTGCCAGACTGGTTTCTCTGAGGACCCGATATTGTAATGCAAGTTTTTCCATGACTCCAAAGTGCTAAACTTAGGCTGAGGATACACCTCCTCTTTTGGCCGCTGCTGCCCTTAACTCTTCCTTGGAGAGAAGGGAGGGGACTTCTCTCCTCATCCTGGAGCACTGTGGGGAGCTGCTCTTGTGAAGACTTCCCAAGCTGTAAGGGCACAGAAGACTGGGGTATGCGAACCTCTGTGGTAGGACTGTGCCTTCAGGTAATAAGACTTTCATGCAGACATAAGCACAAACCCATGAGACCAGAAAACAGGTGACCAACCTATGCCATCAGTGGTGTTCACCCACACAACAGCCTGGCTGGGCTCTTCAGTGCCAGGCTGCGGCAAGCGCAGCCCTCAGATCTCCACCTTCGGCTCAAGGAGGGAAGTCAGACAGGTCTGATCCTCTTCCACTGGCCCCATTCTTAGAATTAGGGCAAAAGCATTCAGGAGGTAAACCAGAAATACTCGAACTCCAACCCAGGTATGAGAACCAAAACCTCTACTCTCACTGCACCACTTTAAACACCACCTCTGCCAAAGTGCCTGTGCTCAGCTCAGGGAACCATGCAGGAGTGCTGACACGGCCCCTCCTTGCTTCTGAGCAGCAGCTCAGCCGCTGCCAGTGGGGTCCAGACCAGGTCATCATGCACAGAGCTCCCAATACTGATCCCAATTCCTCTCACTAAAGCACATCAGGGACATTGACAGGGCCGTGGAGGGAGGGCAAACGCAGCGTTCAGACAGGTTCACAAAGACATAGTTTGGGGAACAGCAGTTTTTCCATTTAAAGAACTGAAAGCTTGAATGGATTTTCCCTGCTGGTTTTCCACTCCAGTGATCATAGTCTTCAAGTGTTGGTCGCTGGCAACTGTTAAAAACTGCTTCTCCACTGGTCATCAGTAGCTTTGAGCAACAGTAAAAATCACCTCTAGTAGAACTACAAAAGTAACAGTTAGCTTGGCCAGCACTAACAGATACTTCAGGTCTCCTGGCACAGGGGTGCTTGCTTTAAAGCTCTGGGTCCTAAGTTTACTTACAAATCTTGGTTCCTGCCACTGCACAAGAACCCAGTTCTCAGAGGGACAAGTCAAACTCCTCAACAAATGCAAGCCAGAAGGATCCTATACATATTTTTTAAGTGTTTCAGGATTTTTAGGTTAATCACACTGTTTTCCTCTCTCTCAGTAAAAAAACAGACGTTCTTCCAGCAACATCCACATCCAGACCAGGTCAGCTTGAGCAGGAGGAGGCTCCTGGAGATGCAGGAGGGCTCACTTGGGATCATGGAATAGGTCCCTGCACAACTGCTTACTGCTCTACTGCAAATAAAAACTGCAGCAGCAGATAGAGTAGGCTGTGAAATTAACTCAGTGACCATACACATAAGTCATGGTCACCAGTAACTGTTACCAGAATATTAAATGCTGCGCCACAAAGTATTTGCAGATGGCAGCAGGTGACAAGTTTTTCAGGATCAGGTACTCCACTGGGACCCTGTTTCTGTCAGCTGCAAACAGCAGCATGTCCTCCCCACTCAGACTCACACCATCCCCACATCTGGATCCAAGCTTGCACTTGATCCATTACAGCTCCCACACTGTTCCACCACCACAACCAGTGAAACCACACAATGGGAGAAGGCACAGTTTATCACAGTCTTGGTGGAACAAATGGGTTTTATAGCTTAGGTTATTTTGTAGCAAGTTTAGTTCTTCTTCTGTACTGTCCTTTGTTTCATACATACATGAAAGAGGATATTCTCCCTAAATAGCATGACCATTGGAAATAGAAAGTGAGCCAAACACTAAATATATACAAATAGGGCATTTGTCAGCCACCTCTGCTTGCAGATAGGAGCAGCTAATATGGTTATTTAAAATAATACAAGGTTAATGATGACACTTTCATAAAAGCCCTACTAGGATACAAAGATCTGATGTTAGAAACGGGTTTGCTCACTTTATTTACAGTTTACTCTCTCAGCTGGAGAAAGAAAAGCCTGAAAACCAAACACTGAGAATTTGATAAAGAAAATCAAACAGCAAATAAAATCATACAAATTAATTTTAAAAATCCCACAGTTTCCAACTAATCTCAGGATTTACCAACAAGATTTTTATTTGGGGTTGACAATACTGTTATTGTAGCAAGCAGAAGTCCTTCTCAAGAGCCATATGGTATTAGTGATTGGCCTTCACTCGTCTAATTCCTGTCAAAGTCAGCCACCCAGAGTAGCATTTGGACAAGAAAAGACAAACTGGGTTTGTATAGTGCAGGAACCACGATGCAGGAGTGTCCTGTGCTGAGCTTCCCTTTAGGCCATGGTCCAGCGACACATGGGCTGTGAAGCTGTCGGCTATTACTTTTCCATGGCATGCATGACTGTCACAAAGGAATGTAAAACACTGACTCCTCACTTGAAAACTGCTGAGTGGGCAGCTCAGGTGCAAGTCAGAGCTGTCTGCAGGGCGAGCAGTACAGGCAGTGCTGCTGGCTCTTCCTGGGGGGCAAAAGCTCTCCCTTACTTTGCCAAGTGGGAAGTACAGACGCACAGCATGAGAGCCAATACACTTGCGTGGGAAAAATGAGAGGTCTTCTCCTGTTGCCAGGGTGGAGAGAAGTGAGGGGTGCTGCTCCAGGTTAGCTCTCCCCGTCAGCCATGCTGGCCTGCTCGACCCCTCATGCTCCCCAGCCAGCTTATGGGCAGAAACACGCACAACAACATGGCAGAAGTTGCTTTTAGCTCTTCCTGCCACCACTGAGGAACAACCGCATAACAAGCAACACCAAGACTGCCTTTTAGCAAACCAGGACACCGAGGAAGTTCACAGAAGAGAGGAGAAAAAACAATTCTGCACTGCCAGTGGTATTGTAGAAACATGCAATGGACAAAGCTGCCACTGTAAAGTGCTCCTGGGCAAGGAGGAGACATAACTAAAGCACAGGGACAGTAAGTGACAGCTACTGTATGTCCTCTCTGCAGTCAGAGCAGAGGCACGCTAGCTGCCAACCAAGGCAGCAGTGACACAATCCCTGCAAAGGTGAGTCACGCATGCTTTTTAGGACACAAAACGGTAGAGACATGAAAAGAATAAACATGAACTACCCAGGGTTCTTCAGAATAAACAAACAAGGCAAGTCAGAGCCATGCTGCCACTAATGGCACTCCTGTGAAGAATGCAGGACTGGCATAATGTGGTTATTGCTCAACCAGACCCTGGCACACTGCTAATAACACGATGAGCAAGAGGCTTGGAAAGCCTGCTAGGACAGAAAGAACGGGACATGCTGCTCTCACAGAGCCAGGGTGAAAACAACAAAAAATATCCAGTGGGAAACCCAGCTACCCTGCACCCTATCTGGCTGTGGGAAAGGCAGCTCTCCTCTCCTGCAGGCTCTGCCTCACCCTCGCCCTCCTGCTCTGAAGGGAGCACACCACATGCAAAGCAAAGGGCAAGGCAGCCCAGCCCAGCCCAGCCTCTGGATTACGACAAGCAGGAATTTTTCCCAGCTCCCTCTGCAGCTTGGCAAACACGCGTTAGCCTCACAAGTCCTGCTAATCTGATCCCACAGCCTCTCTGCAGAGGCAGCTCCATCCCTGCAAAAGCAGGCAGCAGCGCTGGGACAGGCTGCAGGGACAGTAGGATCCCCCCTGCCCCTCTGCAGCCACATACGAGGAAGGCTGGAGGGATCTCGCTGCCAGAGCATGGGGCAACCATCTGTGCTTCTGTGCATCTGCTCTGCTTCCCAGGTCCCCAACCGCTGCTCTACAGCATGCAAAGTTTCTTGGTTTTCCTTCCTACTTGAAGAGGTATTTGGCAACAAGGACCAGCAACACACATGTTAATCAGCAGCACTGGAGAAGTTGCTTGCTTTTCAGTTACACTGGTCTTCATGCTTTTTGCCTTGTCAATATCTCGAGTGACTTATTCTCTAGATTTATCTAGAGCAGAGAGCTCTGAGCACTCCTGTCCTCAGGAAGGACTTTCTGCTGCACCCTCTAAGGGCTTTCAGGCTGGCTCATACACCGCCTGCTTGATCTTCTTTATCCTTTGCTTAGAATAGAAAGTGGCCCAAACCAATTTTTGCAGAGCTCCAAACCTCTAAGAATGTATTTTTAAAAATTTAAAATAAATTTATTTTGTTTGTTATTTACCATTTTATGTATCACATACTGTGACAGCTCAACAGAAAAGGTGCCAGCCATGAGCCTGTGAAGACTACCCTTAAAACCCCAAACGCTCAATTTCAAGCCCTTTAGAAAAAACCCACTGAGTTCAATGAGACCGTGCATAGTCACTTTGTGCTTCCCTGAGCATTTTTTTTATTATTACTTAAAAAGATCAGGATTAACAGCCTTGTTCTCCAGGGCTGCCAGAAACCACCTCTGGTTCTCAAGAGGTATGCAGCACTATCCTGGAAGAGATAGGAAAACCAGTAATACTCTTTATATACAAAATTTCCGTTACTGTTATTTTTCACAAAGAAGTTTTTATCATGAACTTACCATTTGCCTTTTGTTTTCTATCAAGTTTGATCCAATTATTCCAAGAAACGACCCAAAACCAAGCTGGAAAACAACATATTGTTAGCATTTAGTTTGGGACAGTATCCAATATATTTTACACACAGACAGAACACAGTTAAATCCAGAAGCAGCAAAAGAACATACTGTGGA
>NW_010162251.1:0-9065 GCF_000695765.1 Mesitornis unicolor | reverse complement strand
GCTCTTCCTTCAGCAAGGAATCAGCGGAGTCTCTCACTAGCAGGAACTATCAGGTGTATCCCTTGCATGACACTAAAAGCGTGTGTAGAAACCAAAAGAATGAGTTTTGAATTCCATCCCCTCCCAGTGATGCTGAGAAATGGCTGGTGGATGAGGATATGCATTGCTGCCTTGGAACAACCCTATGAACACTCAGGAGCCTCCAGAAGCAAACCTAGCAGGACCACATCAATAGCATCTGCAGGACCAGGCTTTTGTAACCTCACCAAGGGTGCGAGCAATCACCTAACTTCTCAACTCAGAGTCTCTTGACATGAAGTATGAAATAAAGGAAAAACATACTCGGAAAGACTTTGCAGTTTTCTGCCTTCTACTTCTCCCTAATTTCCAGAGGTGTGGATGCATCAACCAACATCTTCTACCAGAAGAGCTCATGGCAGCCCAACCAAAAGAAGAAGCTACTGCAGCAAAAGAGTCTTTTCTTGCTGCCATAACTGACACCACTGTTCTTATTTCAGCTCAGTGAAGTCAGTCAGGAGTGCAATTTCCCACCTACTTTCTCCGTAGCCTTAAGCTACTCAGCTACACTGAACAGAAGTTTCTAGGACAGAGCACACCTCAGCCAGGCCAGAAATAAGGACAATCAGGAACCATGGGCTATGGGGGAAGATGCAGAAGTACTTCTGTGTCACACCAAGAAAGGTCTTTGACTGGTGTAGAGCTAACTCCACTTCTATGGGTCAGCAAAATGAGAAATGCCAAAAAAGTCTTACAGTTGGACTGGTCATATTAAGCCGGTGTAAATCCAGTCAATAGACTAGGGGAAAAGTGACGATCTAGGTGAGAATGCCAAATAACTGGCCAACTCCTCAGGAATCAGAATAAGGCACAAGATAAGCTGCAGTGATTCAAGAATGAGTCAACTAATGCGGAACTGATATTTTAAGATCCAAGAATAGAAATCAAAGGTTTAGTAAATCTGATACTAACAAGCCAGAGGCATGTGTAGAGATTAGCAGACACAAACACGATGAAAAGTTGCGCTTGACTCTTCCCCCACTCTGCCTAGGCCCGGTAACATTTGGTGCAGTGCCGTGGGCAGTAAGGGCTGCCAGCTCCATCAGCAGGGATTAAAGCGGAGCAGCTGATACGGCTGCTGCTTCCCAGCTGCCTGCCTCACACTCTGAGCTCCTGAAGACCACTGTCCCCACATTGGGGACAAACTACCATGGTGGGAAGCACAGCAATGAAGCCGGGTGCTGCTTAACAGTGGGGCAGGAGGCAGGCAGGGCAGAGAGCCAGGGGCGCTGATGAACCACCCCAAAATGATCACAGAATCATAGAAGTGTTTGGGTTGGGAGGCACCTTGAAGATCATCCAGTCCAACCCCCCTGCCATGGGCAGGGACACTTCCCACCAGACCAGCTTGCCCAAAGCCCTGTCCAACCTGGCCTTGAACACTTCCAGGGAGGGGGAATCCACAGCTTCCCTGGGGAACCTGTGCCAGTGTCTCTTCCTAATACCTCATCTAAATCTACTCTCTTTCACTTTAAAACCATTCACCCTCATCCCATCACTACATCCCCTTGTAAACAGTGCCTCTCCAGCTTTCTTGTAGGTCCCTTCAGGTACTGGAAGGCCACAATAAGGTCTCCCCAGAGTCTTCTCTTCTCCAGGCTGAACAACTCCAGCTGTCCCAGCCTGTTGCCATAGGAGTGGTGCTCCAGCCCTCTGATCATCTTCATAGCCCTCATCTGGACCAACAGGTCCATGTCCCTCTTATGTTGGAGGCCCCAGAGCTGGATGCAGTGCTCCAGGTATGGTCTCACCAGAGCAGAGCAGAGGGGAAGAAACACCTCCCTGTCAGTACTTCTGGGCTCGGCATTTTGCTCAGCTTGGGCAAGCAACAACCCCCACCTTCCATAAGTAACAGGAGTTTTACAGCTCAATTCTAAGCCAAAAAACTGGGAGAGCCAGGCATTATTTTCAGTGTGGAGATGTTTAGCAGCAAGGAAGGTGTGTGGCAACACACACCTAAGGCAAATGCTTAAGGAAAACATTTTGTGCCCTCTGAGCTTGATCCAACACATTTAAGAGAAACATCCATATGGTTTCAAAGCAGCCTCAAATCAAAAGGTAAAAAACTTAATATAATTTAAGATAGTTTAAAAAGAAAAATCAGAGCAAGTCTGTACATCCAACAGGAGAAGACTTAAATAAATCAGTGGATTCTCATTAATTATTAGGAATTCTCATTGCATTAATGAAAAAATACCACTCATTCTTTTATGGATGGGACAAAGAGATCTTAGTCATCTGCATCAGCTGTATCACGTATTTGCTGGTGGATACGGTCCTCTGGGATGTGTCTGAAAGGAGGACAGGATGCAAAATGCATATGCTTTTCCAGGGCAAAGCTCCAGGCCAACTTGCTTGACAAGGAACTATTACAGAAGAGTTCTCCCAGTCAAAGCCTAAGAAAGGTCAGCAATGTGCACAGATGCTGGAAGATGGTATAACCTGGAGAAAATACACGTACCTCAGAGAGCCTCACTTCCATAGGCATGCTTCCCTATGGTCCTCTTGTCTGCTGAGCATCGCTGTTACACTCTGGGCTTCAAGGCCCAGGTCAGCCATCCCACCACAGTTCAGGACATCTCCCACAGACAGGGTGTCCACAGATGTAGTTGTGAAGATGCTGGTGGTCATGGAGGAGGGTGAAGGCAGCCTGGCTACAGGACTCTGCTTCAGCTCCTCCCATTGTGTCAGTGAGGAACTGCACTGTTTGGGAAAAAAAAACCCACCCAAAATCCCAACCAAACAAAATCCCACTGATGTGTGGAAGGTCTCCACTGCCTGGTTCTGTCCATCATCAGGAGCAGAGGCCTGGGAAGATAATCTCCCACATCAGACAGCCACTTCTTTGCATGTTTCCTCCTTGCACAAGAGGTGTTTGCCCAAGACACACAAGTTAAAGGAGGGAAGAACAGTGCATTAGGCATGGCAGCAACAAGACATTTGATATCCCATGAGATGATCCCATCCATAGACCTGGTCCACACACAGAGAAGTCATTCAGTACACAAAGAGACTTCTGTCTCTGTCTTTTCCTTACCAATGCAAGGTACCCGGGGTATGACTAAAGGTGGTGCGCCACTCACGGTGCACAGAAGCCCCTGATGGAGATGCACGCAAGTATAATGTTTGTGTGAAGTTCTGAATTACGAGACCTGCAAGGAGCTGCTTCTTGGGGTCTGTGGAAGCCACCTGCTCAGGGACAACTCCCTGAGCACTCATGCACCACAGCAAGCCCTTCTTCCATAGTAAAAGGAGGAATCCCAGCTTGTTACGAAACATCAGCTATTTTAAGTACCTGCTGAAGCATCCAGCAGCACACTGAAATGTTTTCCTGTGCAGAGACACAGGCAAGGTCGTCACACATTTCCACACGGTGGAATAATGATCTGAGAGGGGGAATTCAGTGACAAACACAAACTGTCAGGGTGCCTATGAATAAAGTAACTCAACATGCTTCCCAAGTCCAGGAATTTATTAATTCCTTGAGTAGACAAGAGTCTTACGAAAGTGTAAGTGATGCTGACGTTCCTGGATCATAAATAGCCCAGGAGATGTCACAGGGACCTGAACAACAGCCTCTACCCATCTGCATCAGTCTGCAGGACCTGCTCTGAGGCACAAGGTTCAGCTCAGGCTGACAGAGCGTAGGCCGAGTGCGGAACATTTGAAGCCCGCCTGTCACCTTTCTCAACACCTTCCTTCCATACTCCTCTTCAAAAAAGATAAGGCTAAATGCAGGAGTTACTGGGACAAGCCAGAAAATAAATCCTAAACCAACACAGCCTGCAATGGTGTTCCACACTGATGGCTCTTGAGGGGCTTTCTTCAGTCACAGAAGAGCTTGTCCACAGAGAAGTATAAACTTACTGAGATCAGCAATGCATGGCAAATAAATCAAACTGGAATGAGGCAAGAACAACTCTCCACCTAGTCATCTGGACTGGATTTAATCCTCCAACGTCGAGGCTTCAAACCCAAATGCACAGCACTTCACAGCTGTCACACCAGGAGATGGGGGCTCTGGTTACACTCAGCCTGCTAAGACACCAAATTTGGCTGCAGCTCAGTCCTTTTTGTGCTTCTTTTTGAGTATGACTCAGACACACAGAGGATAGACCAGGACTCGTGCTAGACCTCTGCTTATGCCAGGAGTGGCACAATGTACTTGCCCCTTATGCTTCTGCAGGAGGTTATACATCTACTGGCACGAAGGCTGGGCACCACTGGTCTTCTCTAAATTAAGCCATTTGAAGCTAGAAGATTGTCCTTTCCCATTTTCATCTGTCGATAACAAAAAAGAAGAAACAGATGTGCTAGCTGCTTTGATGTGCATGCTCCCCTGGCAAGTTGCCACAGCTATTGCTAATGTGCTTCTCCTCATTCGGGGACTCCGAATCGTTAAACACTTCTGCAAGTGAACTTTATGACCACGAGTTGACATGAACAGTATTTCAAGACCTGGTCTCTCAACTGTTCTTGGCACCTATGGTCCTTCTTTGCCTTGCTTCTGCCTGGGGTTAATGTGAAGTATGCAAAGAACTTCTAAAGTTGCTTTGTTCAACATAAGACCTATTTATCCGTCTCACTGTTAGCTCAAAAGTATGTTACTACCTAAGCTCAGAGGAAGCTCCCACTTGGATGGGATTTTTGCATGGGAATGAGCAACAGGTGCAAAATAATAACAAAACAAATAAATCAAATGGCAATGAAGTAGCTGAACATAATATTCAGGACATGATCACCCTTTATAACATTTGCAGCATTACAAGGGACTTTGTAGGCAATAAGTTTTCTAGACCTACCTAGGAGTTCTATACTTACAATAACCCCTGGGTAATAACCTCCAACAGTCACATTTTGGGTTCTTGTTGTAGCAGCTAGGCCCACCGTTAGAATTAATACTGACACAATGAGGAGAGTCACAGTTACGTAGAGGGAATTTCTTTTTCTTCTATTGAACGACCCTAAAAACACACATACACAACAGAATTTGCTAATTCCATCTGGGGACAGTCATGGTACCGCAAATTTCTCCTCCCACCACCAACCACATTGTGGTGAATTTTCTGTCCTCTATCTGGAGAGTATTTTTGGGTTTGGCTGTCACTTCTCACCTTCACTAACATGCTTTATCAAGCCTTACTAGGGCATCTGAATCCACATTTACTTTGTTGCTCTGAGGTAGATGAAGAGAGCCTTAACAACTGCAACTTTACAAAACTCATTTGGACACATCAGAGCCCCCTGGGCCCTCTGGCCTGGGGCAATCAAGCTAATGAGAAATATTACCATTAGGCATTTATATGTATTCTGATCTGTCTGCCTACATTGAGCTAAATAACCACACTGCATGCCACTTGTTTTGAGAGGGAAAATCTTGGCTGTAATCATATCATAAAGCATCCACAATGTTCCATGTAAATGAGACATCACGAGTAACAGCCACTTCTCCTCCTTCTGTAGTATCATTCTCTACTTGCAGCAAGGACCACATATTTTTAGATGCTTGAATAATGAATTTGTGGATTAGCAAAACTCATCTACAGCTGTCTGATTATGTTTTATATATTTATAGATTTCCCAAATGAGCATAAATATAAAATAGTGATTCCATCAGCCAAGAGGAAAGCTGGCTATGACATTGCGCTCAGCAGCATCTTTAGGCGTGTGTTCAGCGTGTGCTCTGCCATCTTTACATCACTTTGTGGAACAATCCTTTTGATTACATTTCATACATTATGTAGACATAAACCAGCACCTGTGAGAGTGCCTGATAGGGTAATGGGCTGTAATGGTCCCCTGCTGTGCTCCCTCTGGGCTGCTTGGGGCTACCTGGAATCCCACAGCCTGGGGGTCTCCAACACACCCCAGGAGCAGGCAAAGGTATTTCCCACACCAGAACTTCCAAGAGAAGTGCACGCTACCAGCACCTCTCAAGAGTGTTTCAGAGAAGGGCAGGGACACATCCCAAGGGCAAGGAGATGCTCCCATAATCACTGAGCACATTCTCTAAAGCAAACCATGTTGGGAATCCCCATCTGAGGATTCAGGGGCTCCCCAACAGCTTGTACCTGGCAAGATAAAACACCTGCAGAAAGGCCAGGAGGAAAGACTCAGCCAAGCCAAGCATAACCTCCTTCTCCAAACTGTCCAGAGAGATGAGCATACCAGGCCTTGCTGGGCATCTTTCTGCCTTGAAGGTGCATGCCCCAGGTGACCACAGGCCATTCTTTAGAGTTTGCACATATCTGTGGCACAGTGAGAGATTTTTTCACCCTAACAGCAGTACTGATGCAGCCACATGGACACCAATTATCTCCCTCCCTCTGCAGGGACAGCTCTCCACAGGGAAAAGCGCAGAAGCTTCTCCACGTGTGCTGTGACCTGACCCATCAGCCATGCTACTGGCAAGGGTGCTCCCTCTCCATCCTGGTCCATGCGTGGGGCTGCATCATTTCACCCACACCAACCAGATAAGCTTGAAGTCACAGAAAAGTCCTAAACTTGAAACTCAACACAAGGAGATGAAAGGCAAGAGAGGTTTATAAAGAAAATATATATAAAGAAAAGCAACATCATTCCTGAGTGACCAGTGTCTCTGGATGGAAAGCTCTCCAATCACAAACCTGCTTGTGTCACGGCTGTGACTGCACCACTGGGGCTAAGAGCAAGCAGCCTGACAACCAGTTAGTCCTTAGCTGGAATGAAGAGCTAGACAGTTACTAATTTCAAACAAAATAAAATTAAATAACTGCTAGAGAACCCTAAGATCCAGGCTAGATCTTTTATCAGCAATCCTTAGTTTTTCATGCCATTTTTTTAATAGGATGAGATAAAGGTACCCAACTGTTTGCTGCAAGTTGCATTTGGGGTTGACCTTTTTATTCTCCTAAATCTGCCAACTAATTTAATGTAAAATCTAGACAGCTAAAGCATTCCAAATTCATCAAGATATTAGGTCATTCTGTATGTATTGCCTCCTAAATACTATAGCTTGTGCTGTGCTCCAGTTCCAATGTAATAATTTAAACGCAAGTGTCACATAAATGTCTTAAAATTCTTAAAAGTACTGGGACCAAAGGTTTAGCTGGACAAAATCTTAGCAACTGGAGAAAAAAAATAAAAGCTATTTCTTACATAGATTAGTTCTGAAAGGATAGAAAGAATGAACCACTCTTGCTTACACACATCGTACATCACTGATTACTGCGACAGTTTGGCTGGCAAATGAGCAGCAGATAAGTAAAACCAGCCATGCATTCCTCACTCAGCTTAAACTCCTCTCAGTTAGGCTGTGTGGGCGTGCAGACGTTTGTGTGCCATACAGAGCACAACTGAGGGAGTGTCGTGGGTACGCAAGCACAGCGTTCACATGCACAAACTGGTATTCCTGCATTTCCATCAGAGGGGCTTCAAAAAGTTACAACGAAAAAACCTGCAAAATGTGCTATTTTCCTCAAAACCAGAGTGTTCTGTAATAGCATTTCTGCAGGAAAACACTCTAAAAGAAGCATCTGGAAACATGGTTTATGGATTCCGAACTTGTTTCAGAACCACTGTGTTTTCCACTCTTAAATTTCCAATTGTTTCCCAGCTCACAACTGGCACAAACCAACACGTGACAGAGAAGGAAAACATAAGGTTTCCAGCTGCAAAATTTCTGAAAGCTTTTCAATAATCTTTATAAGATTAAAAAAAACAACAAATCAAACAAAACCCAAATATTTTTATTCCAGGTCCTAACAAAACCAACCATAATCCTTTAACTTGACATTGGAGAGAGATGTGAAACTGCAGAGATAACGTAATTACCTCCACTTCAGCTCTGTACTGGGACACTAACACCATTTTTTCATTCTCTGAAAACGTGTTTTGTTACGTGTATATTGAGAAAGTGGTTTCATACTTCTGTAAGGTTGCCCGCAGCTCCTTCAGCATGCGTAGACTCATACTCAGTATCTCCACTGAGAGCTGCTGAGGGCTGCCCTGGTAAAATCGTCTCTCTCAACATTAATTTTTGCTGAATGTACTCTTCATTAGATCATTTTCCTCTTTGCTACTGAGCCTGGTACAGCTTTACATGCAGAATGGAGCTACAACAGCTTTGCTATCTCTGCTTTTAAGAGACAGTAATGTCCTTTACTCCACGGTTTATCCAAACGGGATACCTCAAAACTTGCAGTGCTTACCTCAGCATGAGTACACAAGGTGGTTTGAAACACTGTGCTTACCTCTGAGAGGAAGACGTAAAGAAATTAATGCTATCTATAGACTGGCTATTTCTTTTACTAAAATGGCACTCAGATTGTGTATAGGCTTCAGAAAGATAATTTTTATGCTAAGTCTCAGAAACATCCTGTTATTATAGCTACCATGTATAAGCTCACTCTAAAAACCAGGTTGTAGCAGGTTTTTTCAGGTTACTTTAAAAGTTCGCAATAATTCTCTTTGTACCGCCTTGATTTACTTCCTCCCACCCCTAATTATCAGAAGAAGATAGATGGGAGAGCACAGAAACAGCACCGACTTCTCCATCTTGTTCTTTGGGGGCAAAAGCAAAAAAAACAAAGTAGCCCAAGGAAGCCAACTTTAACTTTTACCCCTAGGAGAACGGGGGGTAAACGGCACCGAGCCTTTTCCCTTCCTGGCCCTTCTCCTTTTGTTCCACTTCTCTGCTAAAAAAGCGTCAGTGCGCGCTGTGACCCAAACCGCGCTCTAATTTAGGGCTCCGCTGCCGGGCTCGCGAGAGGGGGCTCCAGGTGTGGGTGCCTCATCTCCATCTCGATGGGCAGAGGGGAGGACGACACCGCAATGAGTAGCCGGTGCGGAGAGGTGCGAGGGGTTCTCTGACCCAATTCGGGAGGTGCAGGAGGGCGGCGGGGGGGAGCAGGCGCACAGTCCGGTCCCGCTCCAAGGGATGCTGCGCCCCCTCCCACCGGGGGTCTCTGCCGCAGACCCGCACCGGGGCAGCGCGGCTCCGAGAGGGG
>NW_010162250.1:0-7075 GCF_000695765.1 Mesitornis unicolor | reverse complement strand
GCTGCTCCTCATACCTAGGCAGGGTTAGTCAGCCGGCAGTCCCCGCTACGGGGGCGGTGGGGACACTGTCGCTCTGTTGGGCTCGCTGGGCAGTCATGCTTAGCTCCTGTTCTCCGGCTCGGCACCCAAGAGTGTCCTGGGGACTTTTGTCGGGGTGGCATGGGGGGCCCATCACAGGCTGAGGAGGGTGACCTGTACCTGTGCTTTGCACATGCGACACGCTGAGGTCGGTAACCTGGCACCAGGAGGAGCGTGCTTTGCCCTGTGCAGTTCATCCTCCCTTTTTCCTGTGTTTTTCTTTGCTTTCTGGCTTTGCCATCAGACTGTGACAAAAAAACCACAAAAACAACCAACTCTGCAAAACTGGGCTCACCTTCTCTCATCCAAGAGAATGCAGCCCCCTGGAAGCACTGCTACCCCTCCTGCAGGGACAGAGATGCTCCAGCCTGCTCCTCTGTGCATCCCCCTGAGAAGGGGACCCTATCCTAGAGCAAGCAATTGGTCTGGTGTGGGCTGACCCTCATCTGTGGGGCAGGCTGAGGGGATGGGGGGTATTTGGCTACTGGAGCTGCAGTCTCTTGGAGCGCTTTCTTGAAGTCTTGTGCTGAGCTATGGACAGAAAAATCTGCTTTTTGTGTTGAAGGAACCTTCCCACAGTCTCCAGGGTGTCAGAGTAGGGGGCAAGCTGCAGCATCCCCTTGCCCACCTGGGCTGGACCAGTTTTCCTACCATCAAGATCTCCCAAATCTTCCTAAAAGTCCTGTGGAGGAGGGGCAGTGGCAGTGGAGGTGGCTTGGTGGGGGTCAGAAGCGCTGTGTCCACTGGCTGTGGCAGGGAGATAACCCACAGGGGAGGGGACAGCCTGGGGCAGAGCCCGGGCCTCACCCGGATCCGGGGCTTCCTCCAAGCTGCGGAGTTTCCTGGAGTATCAGTTTTCTCCAGGCGTAGCGTGAAGGATGTCGAAATCACCAAATAACTTTGTTAGGCGCACAGGCGGCGTGCGCAGCACGAGAGGCGCTCGCCGGGGAGGAGACGGGCTGGGTTACGTCAGGAGGTGGCTCAGAAGGAACCGGGGCAGGTTACAGCTCGCCAGGTTGGACTCAGCCACCCTCTCCTCCCCGAGGGCTTAATTCATATTTTCCCGGGCTCACTGGGGTTATTAAATGCTGTGCTTTGAGGGGGATGAGCTGGAAAGTTGCTCCTGGAGCAGTGAGTGCTCTCTAGCACCTTGTGAGATCGAGTTGGGGGCTGATTTTTGGGCATCTACACGTCTTAAAAGCTATTTCAGTAATGCTGCTGGTTTCAGTCTGTGTCCAGGCTTAGTGCTTTGGTTCCCACCAACTCAGCAGGGAGCTGGCCTTGCACCAAAAGCCACCGGTCTCTGCACCACAATTAAAACATACCTTTGTAATCCATGGGGTCACTGCCCTTGCCATCTCTTTGGCTCTGTAAAACCAAAAATTAAGCCAGGCTTGCTCTGAGTGCGCAAGGCATCCTTGTACCCACAGGAAGGAGAGACCATCAGAGCCATGAATGGGGTCTTACAAAAGACCGTGCTCATCGGGGGGAAATAAAGGCCAGATAAAGGGGCAATTTGCAGTTTTCTGCGTTCAGTGGAAACTGGTGCGTATAATAGCAACATTTGAGATGTATAAAGCTCTGTTCCCTCCCCCTCACCCCAATTCCTTTCTTTCCTTGAGAATTGTTCTTATGAATCAGAAAGGCCATGATATTTGTGAGAAGCTGGAAAAAAAAGATGGAAAAAAAAAAAACCAACCAAACCCTCTGCTCGGGGGCAGACGCTGCACAAAAGGCTATGGGAGTGCCAGGGCTGAGCTGGCTGCAGCAGCCCTTGCTTTGCTGCTCTCCCTTCTCTCGGGCTGACGCACGGAGGTGATCTGATCGTTGTTTTCTCCTTCCCAAATTGTTTTCCAGTTGCTTTCCTGTCGAAGCCTCAAGGCCTGGTTACCCCTAAGAAGAAAGGGAACGGGAATAAAAGAAGAAAAGGCAAAGGCCTGGGGAAGAAGAGAGACCCGTGCCTGCGGAAGTACAAGGATTTCTGTATTCACGGCGAATGCAAATACATCCGAGAGCTGGGAGCGCCCTCCTGCATGTGAGTTGCTGGCGTGTGCCTGTGCCGGGGGAGCCTTCGTCACGGTTCCTTCAATTCTCCAGGCAGAGGAAGAGCGGAGGAGATATTTTTAGTGCATGTTTCTCATCCGTGCGGGGACAGCTTGGACTTGGCCTCTTCCTGGTGCTTCTTGTGCAATGTCCAACCCCACCAAAATCCGTCGTGGACTTAGAGCCTGCTGTGGCTGAGCTGCTGTGCGGAGCCCCATGGCGGTGGGGTTTGAAGGGCTGGGGTCTCACAGCCAAGGTCTTCTGCAGGTCTGGTTTGTGAGAGCCCATCCTGACTCTCCAACCCTGCGTCCCCTGTCCCTCACTGAGAGCCCGGGGCTCTTGTGGCTGTTGGGATGTGCTGGTGCAGGATGAGCCTCTGCCATGGCACCAGTGTAGTGGTTGGAGGTAGCACCTTTGGGGACAGTCCACCAAGCTGTCCCTTGGCCCCGATGAAGAACAAGGCTGTGTACCCCTCCTCTGGGAGCCCCCGAGATGCAGATAGAGAGCAGGGACCAGATGAGGCAAGAGGAGGAGAAAGCGTTTGCCTGGTGCAGCTGGAGCCAGCACTGCCACCGTGGGAAATACCCGGGGGTGCGCATCTGATCCCCGCTGACGTGGGCAGGGGTTGAGCAGGCAGATATGTAAGAGGCTTTGTTCTTTGCTATCAATCCTCTGAGCCACCCAGCCCTGTGCCCGGAGCCCTGGGAAGATAATAGCTCCCTGGCTTATGGTGCCCACACGATCTCGCACCCTGCAATCCGCAGGGATCAGGCTCCGCAGAGCTCCTTGAACCGCTTAGGTCCTCTCTGTCTGGAAGCTGTCGTGAAGTTGGGCCCTTGTGCAGGGGGCTCGGGACTGCCAGCGAGAGGAGATCTCTGCTGGCTCAGCTTGGGCTGGTGACCCTGTGCCACATGGGGTGCAGCACCACCTGAATGGGACCGGAACAGCCAGATGTCCCCTGCCTGGCTTCCTGCCCTTCCCTCATCCCTGAGGCTGGGGGAGAACCTGGGACATGGACAAGCCAGGGACCAGCTGGGGCTCTCAGGCCTGGTGGCATCTACCCAGAGCCACCATGGTCTTTAGGAACAGTGGCCAACTGCCCCAGTCCCCTCTGATAATGAGGTGTTGTGTTGGCTGGTGCCACTCGGTTGTGGCTGCTCTTGGTGGCTGGCTGCCTGTGTCGCACGGTTTCCTGGATCGTCCCTGGGGTGGGGTGAGGAAGCTGCCAGGTTGGGTCCCTGCGTTGTGCCCAGTGTCACTGCGATGGCTGGGAGGTGACACTGGTGTGTGGCATTGCTGTGAGCTGGGCAGGAGGGCTGGGCTGAGACCTCTGTCTTGGAGAGGAGCTGGAGGGTCAGAGGCACTGGATACAGTGAGATAGATACATATATATATATATCTGGTGGCATCAGCGTGTGTTGACTCACAGAGGCGGTTGGCAGCCTCGCAGCTCTGCTGGGGAGCGTTATTTCTGTGACGTGAGTAACCTCCCGAGTTCGCAGGGGGGTGGCACCTCTCTGGCTGGCAGTGTGTGCAGGGACATCCTGCTCTGAGGGAAGCACTGAGCTCTGGTCCTGCTGCCTCTCTGCTCCCTTACATGGGACTTCCCCCTTCCAGAGGTGGTCTGGGCAGCCTGGCTCTGTCTGGGGACCACTGGGAAGAGCACAGACTTTCTAGGAGTCTTCACTTGTTGCTTGGGATGGGAGAAACTTGATTTACCAGTACCAGGAAGGTGATGGTGACACCAGACCTCCCAGTTCAGGGCAGGGACACCAAGGGGAAGGGGCAGGGTGCTAGCAAAGAGACAGCTCTTTTCCATGGGGGTGTGAGGGACCCAATGACCTTCTGTGCTTGGTCACCACCAACCTCTAAGACTTTTCTTCTCACCCAGATGCCAGCCAGGATATCATGGAGAGAGATGCCACGGCCTCTTGCTGCCTGTGGAGCACCCCCCCAGTGCATACGACCACACCACGGCACTGGCCGTCGTCGCTGTGGTCCTGTCCTCCCTGTGTCTCATCATCATCGCGGCTCTGCTGATGCTCAGGTGAGCGGGACAGGGCTGAGCTGTCGGATCCGTGCTCCTGGGAAGACCACGTGGCAGGGGAGGGTGGCAGGGACTTCTCCAAGCTCTGAGCATCTCTCTGCTTGGCCTCACAGGTGTCACAAGAGGGGTGTCTACGATGTAGAAAACGAAGAGAAAATCAAGCTGGGCATCACTGTGAATCACTGAGGATGCCGGGTGCTGGCGAGGTGAGCCCCTGGCTCATGGGGCAGCGGTAGGGCTGGTGGGCGTTTTGGGAGCTCTGCTTGGTTCGTGCTGGCTGGGACCGCTATGTGGATCCTGTGCCAGAGCCAGGCAGGAGCTGGGGGCAGTTTGAGCCTGAGAAGCGGCTTGCTGCATTTGGCTCGAGAGCCTGCTCTGCCCCGTGGGGCTCCAGCCCTCTTTCCTCCCCTTCCTGCTCAAGCCCCTGTCCCCTGACAACCCCAGCACCTCCCCCTTTCTAACCCTAAGTCCCTGCTTTGGTCGCTGCATTGCTTCGGGCACGTTTGGCACTGGAGAAGCCGCTTCTGGTTTGTGGTTTTTTTTTTTTTTCCCACTTGTTCTGCTCCCTCTCTGACCCTCTGAGTCACTTCCTCTCCTTAGATGTTGCCTCTATTTATATATTTATATATGTATATATATCAACCCCTTCCTTTTCACTCCCACTCTGCTGATTACTTACACCAATGTAATGCCTCACAGCTGGGCACCGGGGCATCTTGCTGCCAGCCCCATGCGATGTTATCTGGGTGTGCTTTGCCCCGGGGGTGCCCACGTGGCCGAGACCGGGTGCTGGAAATCTTGCAGACTTCCTCTGCTCCGATCCAAACCCTGACGTTAGATGTGCCCATACGTATTACTGCTTCTTCTTTTTTTTTTCTTTTTTAAAAAGAACTTTGTTCTTTGTGAGGGTGAAGTAATGCTTTCAAAGAATTTCTCTCATGTTAGTAATCGTGGTGGGGGTGGGATTTTTAACTGTTTGTAGGAGTTGGCTTTTGGGGAAGGTGATTCAGCACAAGGCTTTCATCACCGGCCCCTCTGCCTCTGTCCTGTGGTCCCTGGAAGGGCACATCCATCCTCTTGTTCCCATCCACCTGGGTCCAGCCCCACAAAGCGGGCAAGTGGCTGCTGCTGCTGGGGCTTTGGCGGCTGCTGGGGCTTGGGTGGCCACAAGGGCTCTCCAGCTGGGCTGGGTGGGACAGGGACCTTAGCCTTGCCAAGCAGGAAGTGCCCAGGGTCATATTGTGAGCTCTCCTCCCAATGTCTTGCAGAGGTCAGCACGAACGCACTTCTACCTCCTGGAAGAGGCGAGAGCCGCGGAGCCGGCGCCGTCCCTGGGAGCCCACAGCGCAGCGGGAGCTCGCTGGAGCAGCAGGACAGCACCCGCTTCGGGGCAGTGGCATCACTGCAGGGACCTTCGTGGCCATCTGTGGGACAGAGAGGGCTCAGAGAGGTGTTTGCCAGCCGGCCAGCTGTGTGGACGAAGGAGGGACAGCAGCAATGGGGCTCTCCGGCAGCTCTCCATCCACTGCAGTGCACGCTGAGGAACAAACTGTGAAAGGCGAAGAGACCGGGCTCGGGGCTTTCATAGGCGCAGGAGGGGTGGGAGGGTAACAGCTATTTAACAAGAGACTTTTCTTTTTTTTTTAAATTATATATTTATTTTAGATAAACTGTACATAGTATTTATATTTATTGTAGGTCTGGCCCTGCATTCTTCGTGTAGGTCAAGACGACAGGGTCAGACCTCCCTTATTTTTTAAGTGCAATGTAATATTCTAATAAATAACACTTTGTTACAAACACTTGGGTTGTTAATTTAATGACAGAGGTGGAAAGGAGTCAAAACCTCTGAAGAGTGCGTGTAGCAACGTGCCCTTGGTAGTGGGGTATTGCAAACAGTGGCAGAGATCCCAAATGCAAGGCAGGGATTACTGGATTGGCTTGTGCCATCCTTGGGGTGCAGCCCAGCCCCATCTACATTTCTTTGCAGAATTGCATCTTTGCCAACTGGTGCCCTGGGTGGGATGGGATGGTTGGGTCAAAGCTGCTTCAGGTCTGAGTGAAGCCACTCTGGCCACTGATTGAGCCACAGGGGACTGATTCCTGGTTTTAAGCCAACACTTGGCTAAAAAAATAAAGAGGTGGACTCACACCTTCCCTTGCAAGGGGTCCCAGCTGTTCCTGGAGTGGTTGCAGGCTCCTGGGGCTGGGGTCATTCCAGTGAGCATCATTTTGGATGGTGGTTCAGGACCAATTCCTGATTTTGCAGTAAAAATAACTTCCAAACCGCATGTTTTCCCTTCCCTTACCTTCCCTGGAGGGAGCAGAGATCAGGGTGAGAGGCTGGCTCTAGTAGAAAGCTGTGAAGCAGAGAGGAAAGGGCTTCCCCCCTGCAAGAAACCTGCTTCCTCCAGCCCTTTTCCCTTCAGCAGATGCCAAGCTTCGGTTTTTCAAAGGGGAGCGCTCAGCTACTGCTTCACACTCCTGCTCCTGTGTGCACTGGAGGAGTCTGTAGAGCTTCTTGGGTTAATTTAGCCAAAATTTAGCTGGGGTAAAGCTTTATGCTTACAGGGGGAGGGGTTGCTTAGGAAGTGAACGTGGAGGTTCACCTCTCTTGTGCAGCTGGAAGTTTTGTGGTAGCAAAACCAAATGTCTTGGCTTCCCAGTGCTTCCCGAGGTTGAAGGGCTCGAGTGCCCGGCTCTGGCAGCTGGGAAGCGGCTGGGTGACCCCGAGTCCCCGGGCTAAGGAAGGAAATTACTGCCTCTGCTCTATGCAAACCTGAACCCGAGCTGCGGGAGTGCCAGTTTACTCAGAGACTCCAAACTTTGGCCTTTTTCAATGTCTATTGAGCAAATAATGCCTCCAGCTGCTGCGCTGGGTCACCTGGCTGTGTCCCTGCCTTGCCG
>NW_010162249.1:0-801 GCF_000695765.1 Mesitornis unicolor | reverse complement strand
GCTGTGCCATGCTCCTGCAAATGCTTCCTCAATACCGAGTCGCCTTGGTTCAGCAACAGCGGACGCTGAGGTCCTGCTGGTGAAACTGGGGTTTTTCTGGTCTTTCAAAGACAGCGTGCAGCGTAACGCCAGCAGTTCCTTTCATGACCGTTTCTTAGCAGGAGCAAGAAGCCCCTGACTTGAAGGAGCTGCATGAAGTACTTGGGATTTTAAAATGCTGGGACACTTGTTTTTACAGTGCCCACATTACCTGCATGCTTTGAAGTTCTTTATTGCTTGAGGAAAAATACTCCTTGAAAGACTTCTTTCTTGCATGGATTATACATCCTGTTGTCAGCCTTGGTTGTCTCACAGATGCTGACGTGATGTGTTTAAAAACCCATTCCCTTTGAGAACTGTTGATTTTTGTGGTGAGCTCCAGCTGACACGCCCTGCTCTGAAAGCAACTGCACTTGGTGGCTAGCTGCCTTTCTCTGTATGCACGCGCGGTGGTCTGGTTCTGCAACTGTGGGCTCCTTCCAGAGCATCAGGGTAAGCAGGACCGGGGACACGTTTGGACAAGGGACTGTGCACTAAGAGACGCCTGGGAACACTCGCTGTGCCATGCTCCTGCAAATGCTTCCTCAGTCAGGAATTTGAAGTTGAAAAATGGGATCTTCCTTCTTTAACTCGCATTTACTTTAGTGCCTGCAGATGATAAGAAGCACTCACCTGGACATTTCTACAATTACCCGCTGATTTGGAACACCTACGTCTGTCGTCGACGGAGACTGCAGCTTTTATCAAGGTGAGCCTTGCAGC
>NW_010162248.1:23963-27058 GCF_000695765.1 Mesitornis unicolor | reverse complement strand
CGTGCTACCCGCGGGCCGCGGCCGCCCAGCAGGCCATGGATTTCTCCAGGCTCATCCTTTAGCGGCTTTAACGGGCTCCGTTTCGCCATTCTCTCCCGAACGGTGTCGGGGGGTTGCGGTTGACGCTGCTCCTCGCGTTGGAGCTGCTGCGGGCCGGGCAAGTCCTGCCCATGGCAGACACGGCAGCGTTGCCTGACCGGGGCTTGTCCATAGCCAACCCAGCGCGCTGCTCCATGGCAGCCAGACGGAGCAGTGGCAGGGGGCGGGCCTGCCGAAGCAGCCTCGTTCCTTGGGAAAGGTAGCAAAGACATAGACCCGCCGACAGGGCTGGCATCGCTGAGGACAGGGGTTGTAAGAAACAGTGAAAGCCCAGAAACCCAAGATAGGATTAAATGGTGAAAGACAGCGGTCCCGCACCCACACTGGTTTGAAGGATAACAGGATCATTTCTAGGTTTGGTGCATGTACCTGCTTTGGGCGAACATTACTTGAAACAAAACCGTCCTTGTCTTGCTGTTTGTTCAGATAGTGCTTGCATAAGGTGACAACAGATACGTGAGTCGTTATTTTCTGTTTCTCATGGCAAACAGGAACTGTCAAGCAGAGAAACCACAGGCTTAAATTTCTGAGTTGACCACACTTTTCCAATTTTTCTGTGGGCATCCTGCTCAGTTCGTTCCTTTCCAGTACTGTCCACATGGAAAACTTCTCCTTTCTTACAAGGTAGCATGGGTCAGTCTCTTCTGTCCCCCCTTCTCCAATGATCTCTGCATTGGGTCTTGCGGTTTAACAGGACTGCTTAGCTGTGGTTTGAGGATCTGCTCTGTACTGGTTTTTCTTTAGCAGACAGCTGATGGAGGCCCAAGGTGATGCGTCATCAGATCTGAGCTTGTTTGTTACTGAATTGGCTAAAATGATTGGGAGTCCTCAGCCTTTCTCTCCCCCCACTCACTTTTCAGTTTAGCTTTCTTTATTTTAAGGCTACTGGTGGGGGAGGAGGAGCATTTTAGTTTTTGTCTTTGTTTCTCACCATCTAGTTGGCAACAAACATGTCCACAAGGGGAGTCTGTTTTGCCCGTGATGGTTATTGGTGAGGGATCTCCCTGTGTTTCTCTCAACCCATGAGCTTCTCTTCTTATTTCCTCCCCCTGTCCTGCTGATGAGGGGGAGTGGGAGAGGCTGGGTGGGTGTCTGGCAGCTGGTGGGCCAAGCGCAGCCCGCCCCAGCAGCTTAAAAAGATGCCCCAGATTTTGAAGCAGCAGGCTCTGTGCTTGCTCTGAAATTCACATTCTGTGCTGCCTGTTCTTTCCTAATTCTGCGATTATTGGCACAGTGATTTGTATAAACACTGCTTTGTTAAAGAAAGTCAAAACAAGAATGAGGACATTTCACTGGGGTTGGGCAGAGAAGTGGAAAGTAAGGCTTTTTGACAAATCAGGAAGAACTTTTTTTCTTCACCTACTAGCATGTGATTTAAACAGCATGGACATAGCAATATACTTAGAACTTAATAATTTTCATATGTCCCTGAGAAATTTATTTCCAGTGTTTGACTTCTAATGAATCTACAGCTATTTTTCCACAACACAGGAAGAAGAATTTAAATGGCTTTTACAAGAAGAGGTCCATGCTGTTTTGAAACAGCTGCAGGATATTTTGACGGTAAGGTTAGTTTTTTTGTGTTGTGGGTTTGTTTGCTCACCCATGTGAGGAATGGTGGTAGATTTCCCTTGGAGGAAAAAATTCTTAGTACAGGCTGTACAAAAAGGTCAATCACGCGTGTCCAGTGCTGCCCCAAGTGTTTGCTTGCCCTCTGGTTTCGAGGACTCACAATAAAGCTGATTTCCACTAGATTACCCCTAGAACCACCTTTCCCTCAATACAACCCCTTCCCTGCCAGATGTGTGAAGTGTTCAGCTGAACCAGGCAGCACCATTCCCAGTCTGAGCGTGGGCTGCTGGGCTCAGCTCTCTCCAGGCAGCCAGGTGGTGAACTGGCCCAAGGGGATTGTGTGCACCAGAGTTCACGGCTCTCCTGCTAGGTTGGTTTTCAACAGGCCCAGCCCTTTTAACGCTCTGAGGTGTTGGTGGGGGTTAGTGGGTGATGCAAGAGCAGGGGAGGTGAGGTTGCCAGAGAAGGTGGGAGTGCCGTAGTGCTGACCCAGGATGTGACTCAGTAGCAGATGACAATAACCTGCAGTTCCTGTATCTGTTTTGAAGAATTTATTGTAGTTTTAAGGGTGAAATGCAATTAAAGGACAGTCGCCAGCCAGTAGGGCTGTTTTTTGCTCCAGACTTCCTACGTGGGTAAGGGACCACCGGTGCTTGCACTGTGCAGCCTGAGGCAGTGGAGAAAGGGGCAGCACCACGGTGCCCAAAGGTGTGCAGGGCCAGGTGGTGCAGAGAGTGGCTCCTGCTGCGGGCAGCTTGGTGACCCCTCTGGGTCCCGACGCCTCACCCAGAGCTGGGACACAAAGTCGAAGTGTGAGATTTCCAATGCCTTTCACCATGAGCTGCACACACTGAGCCTTCTGGGCTATGCTTGTCCTGCAGGAGGATGAGGGAAAATCCATGTGCTCTGCTAGGAGGGTTGCAGGAGGCTTGCAAAGGTGACTGATTGCCTTCAGCCACTTGCCAGCATCTGCAGTTCTGCTCTTGCCTTGCCTTTGTTCCTGGTTTGTGGTGTGCTGGGCCCAGGCAGTCACTCCAGCACTCGGTGTCCTCTCTTGGGCAGGAGGCCTCTCACCGCTTTGTTCTGCCTGCCAGCAGCTCGGGAGGAGCCGTCAAGCAGGAGAACTTTGTGCTGAGCACAGCGGGGTAAGTGGCCGTGTCGGTCAGTGGTGGCTGCTTCTCTGCCAGGAGCTCTGAGGGGCTGCCTCCGGTCCTGCCATGCCTGTGTTTGTGCCAGAGGTTCCCTCAGTAGCAAAGGGCGCTGTTCCATGAGTGTCTGTGGTAAAGGCCTCCACAGGACCCCCAGGGTAAAGGGGTTTGCTTTAATAAGAGATTTTGCCATAAGGAAAACAAATGAACAAATGCCTACAGCAGGTTAACGTAACGGTCTGCAGCCACATTCCACAGGCTGCCCCAGCCAGGCTT
>NW_010162248.1:14463-23932 GCF_000695765.1 Mesitornis unicolor | reverse complement strand
CCTGCTGACACCTATACTAGTCACGGATTCCCAACCACATGCTGGTGTGTTGCAGCAGTTTTGCTAAGGGGCATTTTTCTGGCTCTGAGCACAGGGAGTCACAGTTACAAAACTTGGATTCTGCTCTTGCTTCACTTTCTGATTCTGACTGTAGACAAATCTTAACCTTTGTCCTAATTTCCCTAAAATATCAATAATAAATCTACTTTGTCCCTGTCCAGTATATTAAAATGGAAGGTACAGCTAAACTGAGTTCTTGAAGGCCCAGGTGCCTCAGTCTTCTCTCACTGTTCATTGTAGATGTGAGCCATCTTGCCGGACCTTTTAAAAGCTTTGGGGTGTGGGGTTTTTTTTGTTTATTTAGTGGTTTTTTTCTTGTTGGAGAGGGTGGGATTTGTAGCTTTCAGCTCCCATATGAGCCATGTAGCACTTCAGTGTCAGTAATTAATCTAATATGTTGTGTTTGTGCCTACAAGAGCTGTTGTAACTGCAACCAAATTGTCGATAGGTAATACATGAAATAAGCATGGCAACAGAAATGAACGTAATGTTTTAGGCAGGGCAGTTAGCGTGAGGTGGCTCATAAAGAATGTGGTAGCAGCTGGGTGCAGGCCAAGAGCTGGGGACTTGAGGGTGTGTGTGGAGTGTTCTGCATCCCCCAGCAAGGAGGGGGCTTGGCTAGCTACGTGGGGCAGGGAGGGGTGGTGTTGGGGTGGTGTCAGTGGGTGTCTCTTGCCTCCTGTGATTTGTGTTGCCCAGATCTTTCTTCTCATTCCAGCACAGACCAGGTGAAAGGTGTGTTGACTCTGCAGGGAGACGCTCTGTGCCAAGCTGTGAGTACTTGCTGTGCTTCCTGCTTTGTACCACCATCAAGGGGTGGGAGTCATCCTTGTTACACTTTGATGACCTTTGAGGGAGAGGTCATCCTTACTGTGCTTTACCAGTGATGAGCAAGTATTCTTTTTCAGTCTTCCCTAATTGGCCTTAAATCCTCAGTGTTTCAGCAGCTGTTGAAATTTGTCAAGGTCCAGCATTTAACCCCTTCCCGCACACTCTGTGGTGAGTGGTGGAGTCGACTTTCCTGGGGATTCCTTGCCTTTACCGCCTTTGCTGTGTAATATCAAATGTCCTTGGGGTCTTCTGAGATGAGGTTGTGTCCTGCCTGGAGCCTGATTCACTAAATGCCTTTCAACTTATCCTTTGTATTAACATCTTCCTGTCGGAGGACTGCTGAAAGCGGCTTCCCAAGATGCTCTGGGAGACAGAATGGAGTGGGACTGGCAGTCTCCATGTTCTGCACATGGCAATTGTTTGCTCTCACGTGTTTGTTCCTTTCTTCAAGGACGTTAATCTGAAAATGCCCAGAAGTAATCAGCTCCTGCACTTTGCATTTCGGGAAGACAAGCAGTGGAAATTGCAGCAGGTACTGTTAACTTTAGATACCTACACCTCTGTAGAGTCTGTACCCCTCCAAGCAGTAGCTGTACCCCCTGACTTTCTGAGAGAGAAGGTTATGTCCATCACACATTAGCTCCAGTGGTAAAAGTGAAGGGAGGAAACACACAATTAGATTCAGTTACGGTGCTAGGAGAGAGAGATGGGTTCTGCTTGTTCCTGAAACATCAACAAGTTGAAGGCTGTCTGCAGAGCAGTTATAATCCTTTCAAAGGAGTGCCTAGGGTGCCCGTGCAGTACTGGCCTTGTGCTGGCTTGTAAAACCCAGGCTAGTAGGGCAAAGACCAACTTCAGAGGCTTTGAGCAGCTTGCTCTTATGGAAGCATTTCTTTATGCTGGAAACAAATCTCATAGCATTGTGCTCTTGTAGCACGGCTGAATTCCCTCAGTTAAGGAGTTAAAGAATGTGGCTGTCCAGAACATTGAATCTCTTTCCCACTGTTTTGCTGGGAGATATCAAATTTCAGGACCTGATCTAGTGCCTCATCTTGAAGACATAATTTCCCACAGTTACGGTGTCATAGCTGAGTAGGCTAGAGGAAGATGTATTCCATGTGCTCATATTTTTATAGGCAGTCAGTGAATTTCATCTTGAGTGCAGCTTCCCACAGCTGCTTTGGCAGCAGAGTGAAAGCTCTACCTGGTAACCTTGTAGACATCTAGAAAAATGTGTACTTGAGATGTTAATGCCAAACTTGGCGGAGTTTATTTATGCCTTGCAACAAGCCAAGGATGTTTTTGTGGTAACACTCAGCAGCGCGTCCTATTTGTGGGTGTTTTGTACTGCTGCTTGGCTGATAGACTTCTACCAGCTTTTATGGAAAACCTTCCTTTATTTACTTGGAAGAGTTTAGTCTTCTGATAATGAGATAATTGGGGAAACCTCAGTTTTCTAGTGTGTATTACAGGGAGTGTTTCTTTAATAGGGCTGCATTTCTACCTTTGCAGATCCAGGATGCTAGAAACCATGTTAACCAAGCCATTTACCTGCTTATGAACAGAGATGTAAACTACCAGTTCAAAACAGGCTCGGAGGTTCTAAAGGTGAGGAGAAAGCCCTATTTGGGTAGGAACATACATTTTTCTTCCCTCCATTTGTTGTTTTAAACACAGTTAATGCGCATTACTGTCTTGAGTCTTTTACTGGATATGGATTCCCCAGTTGTACCCATATGTACCTGCATGAAGGAGTGTCCATGTGACCTCATATCTGATAGGAACCTATACCAGTTTAGCATCAGTAACAGGGTTGTACATCATGGTGAATGGTGATCTGAGCAGTTGCTGCCCTGCTGCACAGCAGTGACATTCTGGAAGCATCTCCCTTGATCTTTTTTGTGTTATGTGGTTACACAGCTCAGGCTTTTTCCTGTCAGTCAGTGCTTTTGGTGAGAGAAGAAATGAGGCAGTCATCAGCAAACAAAATGTTACAGTTAGTACTCAGAATTTACTGACGAATTGAAAGTGACTTCTCACTTGCTAGTAGTAGTTGATACAGACCAGCTGCTGTGTCGCAATAAAGCCCAGCCCTCTGCTTGGAAATGCTCTCTGAAGTTAACAGAACTTTTAACTCGCTCATTAGAATCCATCACAATATCAAAAGTGAGAAAGCTAAACCTTTTTAGTCTCCACATGGGCAAGGGCTGCTAATAGGAAGAAGCTAGGTAATAAAACTATTTCCTTTTTACTTCTGGGTGGAAGCAGGGGTCAGAAATCAGTCACAATATAAAACACCTTCATCTTAACAGTCGTGAGCTCTATAACAGACGTGTGCTTCCTACTTTTTTTGTCTGGAAAAGGAAGTCTGCCCGAATAGAACCTTTGAACTGTGGTTTCTGGCAGGACTGGACTGACAATGAGCTGGCTCTTTTCTCTAGAGCCCTGGCTCATAAATGGTTATGAACATGGGGGCCCATTCAGTACCCGTGATGTGGGAATGAGGAAAACTAGAACACAGCATGTTTTTTTTCCTTAATGCCTGCTCTTCAGAAGAGCTGATGATCGGTTTGTCAATGCTGCTGTGGCATCAGTAATTGATCTCATGTTCTCTTCTTACTTATCTAGTGAATAGCTGTTCTCTCTTCAGTCCCTGGTATTAAACACTCCTGGCTTGTCTCACAAATATCTGTGATGGTGGTAACAGTTAAACTGCATTTATGTGGGTGCCAGCCCTTCACAATAAGTCCCGGAATTCCTGGAAGGGCAGGGGGTGGTGGTGGTGGTTGTGAAACTTGCAAAAGCCTGTACGATTCTGCAGCACTCCATCCAAAGCTGTCCAGGGATTGTCACTCAGCGGTGTCCTGTATGTTATCTTGTAGCTTATGGATGCTGTGATGTTACAGCTCTCAAGAGCCCGAAATCGACTTACCACTCCGGCCACTCTAACTCTACCAGAGATTGCCTCCAGTGGTCTCACAGTAAGTATGTGGTTGTCTAGATCTCCATGCAGTCTGGCAGCATGCAACAGTTAGGATACTGTGCTGCATCCTGGTGGAAGCGGATTTCTGAAGTGTCTCCTGAGTGAAAATGAGAGCTGAAGTAGATGTAAACCCCAAGCATTTTTGGCTGCTCTGTATCTTCCTGTGGGAAAGCAGATGACTTGGGCATGAGGAGTCTGGTTTTCAGAGAGTAAGTTCTGCTCTTTGCTCAGGAAGCTTGTCCAGGGTTGGTTTGTGAGCACTGCTCCATCCTCCATTGCCTGCAAGCTGTTTGATCTTTGTTTCTTTCCTAATGTCCCTCTCACTGTGAGGTAACAAGTGTGGCTTAAAAAAAGCTAGTGATTCCCCAGCATTAGAAATAACAGTCCTTTTACTGACAAAGAAACTACTTATTTTCTCTCCAGAAAATGTTCACCCCTGCTCTGCCTCCAGACATCCTTGTGAATTTCTATATCAACCTGAACAAGCTGTGCCTGACTGTCTACCAACTCCATGTGCTGCAGCCCAGCACAACCAAGGTGACACTACTGTCTCTTCAGCCTTGTTTATTTATCTCTCCTTGTGTCCCACTGAGAGGAGGAGATCCCATGTTCATGCATAAGATAATGCAGAAATGACTAACTGCTGTCAAATGTCTGTGTTTAGATCTGCTGCAGACAGAACACTGGCTCTAAATCTAGTTTGGGGCATGGTCACTTAGCCCAGAAGAAAATACCAGTGCTCTGGACAAATCCAGTAACTATCTTTTGCCGAGTAGTGCTTTATCTTAGGATATAGTTTGATAATTTTGCATCATTTAGGAAGGGCGTAATTGTATTAATACAGTTTACATTGAAGTAGCATCTTGGATTTTCTGAATGGAGTTTTGATTGATACTTTTCTGCTTCACCTGTTGCATTTGGGTCAGCTTGATGTCCTATAAACAGAATTAAACTCTTAAGCCTTATGAAATGCAGTCCTTCCATAAGGATATTTTTCCTAAAATCTGCGTTTTATTTTTCTTCTGGATCTTCTCATCTTATTTTTGCGGTGCTAAAATTTGGAACTAAGCTGGACTCAGTCACTTGTAGAAGTTTTTTCATGAAGGAGCAGGAAGGGATCCAATGACATAGATTTCATATGAATGGAGTATTCGGGCCGATACAGTATAAGTATTTCTGGATGTCAGGCTACTTACAGTGCAGACCTTAAATGTCTTCCTTCTAAGTTGTTTGTTTACTGCATCAAAATCCTAATGACCTTTTCCTTCTCCTCTAGAACTTCAAGCCTGCTGGAGGGTCCATTTTACACAACCCTGGAGCCATGTTGTAAGTACAGTCACTATAGGGGCTGTGTAACAGGAGTAGGAGTAGGCTGTACACAGTTTTAATTACAGCATCTGTTAAGTGGAGAAGCTGAACTGAGTCACTTGCTGTGGCTGTGGCTGTGCCTGTGAATACACAGGTGCCCACAATAGTGTTTCATTAATATTCTGTCATAAAGGCCCAAAGATGTGGCTTTTTGGGGTGCAGCCCACTAGGGTTTGGAAATGTCAGTCAAAATGAACATGAGGCTATTGGCATTGCCGTCTGCATTTCCTGCCTTTGTGCCTCTCTGGAAAGTGGTACCGTTTCCACCATAACACTGTTAGATTTAGCTTAATTCTAAATCTGGTCAGAGGTAGACTGAGGGATTGCATACTATAACTTTGCCAGGTGCTGTTTTAAATGTAGTAGAAATCACAGTGATCTCTTGTGTGAGAATGGAGGACAGTTGAGTTTTGTGTTCCGTGCTGCTGTGTGTGAAGCTGTGCTCTTTTTTTTCTCCCCCCACTCCAGTGAGTTTGGCAACCAACGGTATGAAGTCAGCCATGTCCATAAAGTGGAATGTGTTGTCCCGTGGTTGAATGATGCCCTTGTCTTCTTCACAGTTTCGCTGCAGCTTTGCCAGCAACTGAAGGACAAGGTAATGGCCTTAGAGAAGGGGCTTTGTTTTTAACTCTGGATTTTGAGAGGACCTCAAATCTCCTAAAAATCTGATGTGGTGTTATTCTGTGCAACTTACATATAAACTGAAAACAAGCGATGAGTCAATAGTCTGTAGCCAGAGAGCTGGCTGGCACTGGCTGTCATTGCCTAGTAGACAGCTCTCTGGGATAAGTGTAGTAGTGTGGCAGATGTGTTTGCTGAACTAGTGACTAGATGGAGAGGAGCAGGTAGACACGTTTGTGTTCTCAGTCGTGAGCTGGATGTGAGAAAATGCCAGGGTGCTGGAGAGAAGGCATGGAGCCCTCAGAAAACTAGATTTCAGTAGACCATTGTACAGTTCCAGCTCTGCAGCTGACTTGGCTGTCACCTTGAGCAAGTAACTTTGTGTTCCAAGCTTCTTCAGTGACAACAGCAGCAAATCTGCCCTTCGCTGTGCAATGCTAGTGTATGTAATGCTGTACAGCTCAATTGTCATGCATGTGTTAATGCTTTTTCTTCTATGGCCCAAGGGATACAGGAACTTACCTGCTTTTTCTCTTTTACTTTCCAGATCTCTGTTTTCTCCAGTTACTGGAACTACAGGCCACATTAATTCTCTGTTGAGTGTCCAAGCCCTTACAGCACTTCCAGTGTCTCCCTGTTTGTTTTCAACATGCCAGCTGAGTCCAGGTCAGCCTGAGGAGTGCTGTGGCCCTCCATTGGGTAGGGTCAGTGTATCCAGAGGCACAGCTTCAGTAGCCTTGTCTGGGACTGCTGCATAGCAGGGCACCGAGCAATGCTGTGTGGCTGGTGAGAGCTTCCACCCGTCTTTGTTCTCATGTGTGTTGTATGGCTTATGTTTTCCAAGCCTCTGATGAATGACACTAGGCCATTACAGGGAATGGGGAGCTGTGGACCACTCTCACCAACTATATTAGTGCACAGAGCTGTAACTAACTGCTGGACTGTCTGCTGGCTGGGAAGGAGTCAAGAGAGACTAATTTAACACACCACAAAATGTGTAGGACATGTTGCTCCATGTAGTGAAGTATGTTGTTGTGATCTGATCCAGCTGTGGTTATGACTAGCCCTGAGCTTCCTCCTCTGCTATCTGTTTTACCTATGCCCATGTTATTGATTCCTCTTCGGGGATATTCTTACTTGCTGCTGTTTGAACTTTTTTTTCTTCCCTGGCATCAATGTGATAATTTTTTTTTTCCTAAGCCCTGGTTGGGCCAATTGGTTTTTCCAGGTATAGTATCTTGTTTTCACTGCCAGCCTTTGGAGTTGCCTCGGTACTTGGAGCACAGCTGTGCAGTCTCACATCCTGTCATTAAACCCAAAGTGAGTAGCGCATTGTTACTACAATTTGCTGTCTACCTACAGATGCTACAGTATGTAACTCATCTCCCTAGCCATTGATAACTGTGAAATAAAGATCCTCAGACCTGCCATGCTCCTGTGGGCTGTCAGTGCTGAGAATGATGTGCTCTTTTACAAGTGAGTGGCTGTTCTTAGTTATGCATGCTGGATTACTGTTTGCCTTACTGGGAAGACAGCAGTGGTCTTTGAGGGCAGAGCTGGGCAGCTCTTCAAAGGCTGGTTTGTGTAGCCTCAGCCCAGTGCTGTCCAACAGTCGAGTACTGCCTGAAGGACCTCTTCAAACTTCTCTTGACGGTCATGTTTGGAAGAGGCTTTGGGTACTGAGACTGGGTTGGGTTGGCTCATGAAACTGGCTGTCAAGTGATGAGGAAGCTCCAGCTAGCCTTGCCCAGCCTGTTTGGCTTTCCTCACTGGAGTACCTTACCCAGGAGCCTATGTGTGTGCTGAGGTGAAGCCTGCAGGCCGACCTGTGACCCTGCAAAACCAGGGCCATTGGAGCCTATCTTGACAGCATGGTTGTGCTATCCAGAGTGCTGTACTCAAAAGGAAGAGATCACAGAATGGTTGAGGTTGGAAGGGGACCTCTGGGGTCTGTCTGGTCCAATTCCCCTGCTCAAGCAGGGCCACCCCAAGCCAGTGTCCCAGGACCATGTCTAGATGGCTTTTGAATAGCTCCAGGGAGAGAGACTAGAGATCGATATATTACTTTGATATTTTTGTTGTTGTTTTGCATAGACCTCTGCTCTGGGCATGTGTGGGCTACCTTGTCTGCAACCTCCCTTTCTGTCCCTGTGTGAGACCCCTGGGATCCTGCGTGGGTTAGTGTCAGCCTTGTTACTGCTGCAGCCGCCGCCTCTGAGGGCTTGACACTTGGTGCTGTGCTTGGTCTGACGCATGCTAGCATTACAGGTTGCAGGCAGTAACAGAGCCTACAAATGAGTATCAGGCTGTGAATGATGGATGTGTTTGTTAGTAAGTAATGAAAGGTGGATGGTAGAGAGGTCTGGATGGGCTGATGCAACAGCAGACTCATTACTGATTCCAGTCAATTAGCCATATGACTAGCTGCAGCCATGACCCTGGCTATGTGTTTACCAACCCTTGCTCTCTTCCAGATGACTGCACATGCGTGGAAGTGCTCACCAGTAACAGCTTCTCGAATAAGAGTTTTTATAGTTAATAACCTCTCTGGAGCTGTCTGTGCTCTTCTTTTACCCTCCCTGTGTGTGGAGGAGGCTCCTTTTTAAATTCACACTAGCATGTGCAGTCCAATCAATGTTGCCATATCCTCTCCAACTCAGCTTCCTGCTGCTAGGGATTTAACAGCAACCCACTGTGGGTTATTTTCTTATGATGAAAATAGTCTTCTTCGGTCCTGGAGGGCAGGAGTGTGCAAAATGGAATACCTGTTCTGGCTCCAGCTCTGACGCACAGTGGCTGTGTCATGAGGACTGTTGGTGGCAGTGGTAGCTGCTGCAGGACACTGCCTAGGTTACTGTTAGTGAACAGGGTAACAGCAAGGCAGGTGAGACCTCAGCAGGAGAGACCCCACCTGCAGTACTGCATCCAGCTCTGGACCTGCTGCAATTTCTTTTCCTCTTTCTTGGCGATGTTTTCAGCCTTTACTGCTGCTCCATGTTGTTTTGCATTAAAATGTGCAAAACTAATTTTGAAATTCAGACCACAGTGCTCTTCACCGAGGCTATAAAAATCTATTCCTTATAAGAACCTTGTGCATACTACTAAGCAGTGCAGTAGTCCTGACTCAGACAGGAACGTCTAATACCGGGAGTTGCTTTTCATTTTTGCACAACAGCAGCAAAAAACAAAATCACATAGCAAAAGCAGTTTGCTAGAACAAGCCATCCCAACGGAGCAAGGGTAGGGCTGGATGAGTTGTGTGAGGTGAAGATGTGGGTATAGAGTCACGCTGAGCAGTCCTGAGATCTTGTGAGTTTAGCTGAAGCTTTGATTCCAGTTAACATGGACCAGGTGTTTAACTGGTGGTAACTGTCCCTGCTGCAGAGCCGACTGCTGGCAGCTGTGCTCCCCTGACACCTGGGATGGGATCTGTGCCTCTTCATGGAAAGCCTGGGGCCTGAGACAAGGATCATGCTCATGCACAACCCAGGCTTGACAAGGCTTGTGTTACCTGAAATGGCAGCAGACAAGCTGATTTGACAGTTGGATTTTTGCTCCATAGAGTCACAGTGAAGTGTAGTTTCACGCCTGTCTGCTCCCATCTCA
>NW_010162248.1:4529-14432 GCF_000695765.1 Mesitornis unicolor | reverse complement strand
CCTCACTGAACCACAGCAGGAAGGAGGAGGTGGTGCAGAGTTTGATGCAGAGCCTCCTGTTTCTAAAGGCGACTCGCTTGGCAGAGCCAATGCCCAGGTCACAAGGTGTTTGCTTTAGCAGAGGTGCTGTTCCTTCTAGTGTCTCCCATTTTCAGGACCTGGCCGTCATTCCTGGGGTGGGACACTGGGGAGGGAAATATTGGTTTATTGCTGATTTCCAGGAGACTGTCCCTGCTTTCTTCTTGTAGAGCAGTCCAGTGGATGGAGCATCATAGTAGGGCTGTGTAATCAGCTTTGGGGTACAGGGGAGGACACATGTGGGTCCCTGGGGACTGGATCTAGGAAGAGCCCAGTGTAGCCTGCTTCCAGGGAGCATCAATCAGCCACAGCCCTGTGCATGAGGCGCTCTGCTGGCATCAGAAGAGAGAGGTGCAGGGCCGAGATGTGCATTGGCTTTGTTCCTCTAAACGTTGGCTCCTGGCAGAATACATAGGTACTCAGCCTGAATGTGACAGCGCTGGGCCACACTCTGAATCTATGGCTGGACAGGAGGGAGGTACTGGCGTTTCAGCAAGCCAAGTGTTGAAGTAATGGAAGAGCTGGGTCAAGAGGGAAGGCCCACTGCAAAGATTGCCAAAAGTGGTTGAGTGTCTGGAGCTTTTTGGGGTGGCTGGTGAGAAGCAGTATCTGTTTGGGTGGGGGATGCTCTGACAGAGCACATACTAGATAGAGTATTAGGTATTCACTTCTTGCTTCTATGGTTTGAAAATCCCCAGCTGTCTTGTATTTTTAATAAAGCAGACCTGTTTCCAGACTGAGCTCTGACTCAAGAAAATTATTTGTGTTCAAAAGCACTGATGAATTTCAAGATCTTACAAGCCCCCATGTGAAGTGGGTAGGGGGCTGTTATGGGTGCTATTTTGGTGATATTATTGCTGCTATTTTTCATTAAGAGGGAAGCTGAGGAACAATGAAGATCCTTAGTGCATGCTTGGAGTGGGAGCGGCTCTGTTGTGGAGGCTCAGACCTCAGTGTGGTAAGACATCTTTGCTGTCTAGTGATCTGGAAGGATTGCGGGCTGGTCCTGCTGCTGTCCTCGCGTTAATAGGCAGGGGAGCCATGTGCAGTGGGTGAGGCTGTGTATAGATGTGGTGCTGAGCCTTCAAAAGCTTGGGCAGTCTTCTAGGTCCTGCCTGTGACCCGGGAGGTCTGAAAAAGAGATGGATGCACCATTCTACAAGGACCACAGACATTATAATACTCCTTTCCATCAGCCAGGGGCTGTGGTGAAGCCACAGGGAATAGGAATGCTCCAAAACCAGACACCCTGCACTTTTCATACAGAGACTTACTGAATATGCCTCATTTGTTGGTCCTTGCAATTTATACCCAGATGGCTGCTCACTGTGGCAGCTGTAGTCTTCTAACCACCTGCTTTCCACTGCAGGTCCCTCAATTACACCACCTCCAGAATGTTGTGGGCTGTAATCCCCTAGAGACATCCACTTTCTCCCCGGATTTGGGCAATGGGAGGGAAGATCTCATTGACTGGACTCAGCTGCACAATGAGAATTGAGTCTACCCTGCCTTCACCTTCTCCTGTCTGCTCTGGTGACATCTTACCACATGAGGAAATCATTGGCAGAAGCAAGAGCATGGTTTTGCCTGTGCTACATTTGCTGCAGGGAACTTTGCTGCGTCCCCTACAGGGTGATATCACTCAGGTCCATGCTGCAGGCTGGCACCAGGCTGCCGGGGACACCATCACCCTGAAGAAAGAAGTATGGGGGCTCCAGCTGAAATCTGGTGCTTCATGTCCCATCTGGGATGAGGTTGTATCTATACTGTGACTGTGCTCTCTTGCTGCATAGAGCAAGAGTTCTGTGCAGAACTCCTGGCCTGTCACAGGTAAGGATGTGTTGCACAGCTGTAAAAGCTTCCCTTCTCTGTCCAGGGTGTGTACGGGTACACATGGAGCCTGTCCCTTAGCTGTCCTCTGTGGTTCACTGCATACATGCAGCACCCTAGGAGCCGGGAGCACCCAGGTGCACAGGAGAACATAGGCACCCATGTGGGTTATTTGAGGTGGGAGACAGAACCAGTTCTGATCGCTGGTAATCTTTGCAGACTTTGCAGAATTCTTTAATTGCTTGTCCTGATTGCTGTGAACAGTGGGGCATACAATGTGTCCCTGCTGCTCTCTCCTACAATTTGATTAGAGCCAAATTCCACCACCACTCAAATCGTCGTGTCAGAAAAGAAGCATTTTCAGTGGACTCAGGCAAATTAATGTTTTACCTCTTGGTTTCTTATCAGCAGGGTCCATAATTCACCTGAAAGATATTCATGTGGCTGATTCATTGCCCAGAGACAAGACTGACATTTATGTCACGTTGTTGGGCTGCTGTTTGTGAGAGCTGGGATGGAGGCAGTGACACCAGAGGCCTGCATGGCCAGCTAGATGACTGAGTGTACTTGCAGGCAGATGGAAAGTCAGCTGGGGAGATTGAAAGCTTGAATTGGTGAGAGGCAAAATGCTGCATTTATTTGTTGAGTGGCTATGTAGATGCAAAGAGGCATGAGGTTAAGCAGCTGGTGAAAATGGAGAGACTGTGCCTCACATGCCTGTGGGTGCAAAAATAATTTGTGGTCCCAGAGAAAACAGTCTCCAAAATGCTGAAACCAGTATGGGAGGTGGTCCTTGGCTCTTGAGCACCAAAATAATTCAGCATCTTGTTGCATCTCCCATTTATGCTCATTCTGCTCCCCCTTTGCTGCATTCCCACTGGTAGCGCAGCCCTCTGTCCCCTCTCTGTCCCTGAGTTCCCCTCTTCCTCACTAAACTTTGGGACTGGGACTGCCTCTTGCTGAGCACCCCCAGGAAAGCGTGGTGTGCTTTCAGCAGCTGTGGCTGCTGGGTGTTTGGAAGTGCAGGATAGGTGTGCGAGCAATTTCTCCTTCTTTAAATAGATCTCCATGCTCTGTGTACTTGCTGTGGGTGATGCTGCTCAGGTTATCAGCATGATCAGTCCACAGTAGTGACACAGATTTGGGGGTCAAATCCTGTGTGGGGATCATGAGTGAAGAGGACAGGGAGGGAGTACAAATGCTTGTACCAATGCATGAGAGGGGCCAAGGGTGAGTTTCTGCTCAGCTCAGTTGCCCATCAGTGGGTATTTCTAGCCCTAAGCTCACCCCAAGAGCACGGGCGGGCAGACAGCATGCCCTGCTCCTCTGCAAAGCTCAGACAGCACAAGCTCCTGCAAGCCCCATCAGTGGGAATGACCTTGAGCTTTTCTTTGAAAAAGCCTTCAACCTCAGCTCAAACAGTTCACTGCTGGGGTGGAGGATTTACTGCCAATTCTGACAACTTTCATCTTGCCTAGTAAAAGCAATGCATGCTTTGGTTCCAGCCTGAGTGTGTGCAGCTGCCATTTCCAGCCAGGTCTGAGATCTTTGCCTGTGAATGGGGCTTCTCTTTTTTTCGTAGCACAACAGGGCAATATTCAGCTGGACTAAAATGGCAAATGTTTGCCTTCTCCTAGCTTGCCAGACAAGATGGGTGATGAAGAATCCCACGTCACTACCGGTACTCACGCAGCAATGATTCTCCCTTTCTAGCTGTGGTTTGCGGCACAGGCGTTTTAACGGGGTTTTAACCCACTTAGTGTGCATTATTGTGATTTTGTATTGTTCTGTGTGTGTTAATCAAGGATTCAGGGATAGTCTGGTAGACAGTGCCAATCAAAATGGGGTTATAGAAAATAGCTCTCATCATAGTCACTTGATATTTTTCAGTGCAAGTGGATTTTGTATGTAAGAAGACATCAGTAAAAGCTCTGTCCTACCATCACATGACACATTAATTAAAGAATCCCATTTCATCTTTTCCAGTATTTTCCTGAGGTGGCATCAGGCTGATGGCTGTATCCTCCTGGTTCCTTTGCAAATCTCTCTGCCAGCCCTGAGAACTTCTGAAGAGTCTGAAGACTTACTGAGAGCCAATGCTGGCTGACCTGAGTTCCTAGAAAATGTAGATGCAAGTTTGCTGGTTCTGCTGATTGAAGCCTGGTTTTGGGGCTTCTGTTGATTGCTAGGTTTCATTATTGCTGGGACTATTTCAGCATCCCGTGATAGCAACACATTATGACTACTTGCCAAGAAGGAACAGAAATATTCATAAGCTCTTCTGAGCTGTATCTGCTAGAATGGCAGCTCCTCAAAGTACTTCTGTTGGTTATAGCAATCTCCTTCCTTCTCTTATCGGTTTTCTAGCTTTTGTTATTTATTTTACATTGGTAGGGGAGCTGTTAATTCTTAACGGCTTTCATTTTCTCTCCTAACGAATCTTGTTTGTGAAGTTCTTTCTTTCTCCTTGGTTTTTCATGTTTCCTTAGGTAGTCTCCTTTCCTGGCTGTGGAACTGTGTATTTTTTCTCCAACAGTAAAACGTTCCCCCCAAAAATCTAATTATTCTATTTCTCCATTTTGATTCTTTCCCTCTGTCGATCTGATGCCTGTAAGCACTCTGTGTGCAGAGGAAATGAATGATGTCTTCTGATTATACATCTAAAGACATTTAACTTTTTCTGCTGCACTGTAATAAAATACACTCATGTCACACTTACACACACCAAGGGGACTGACAGCTCTTCTAAGACTGAATGCTGCTATGTCAAGTTTCAGTGTGATATATAATCTGCTCATGCGGTGCTTTAAGTTAGGAAACATATCTTTGCCTGTTCTTAGAAAGTGCAGGGATATTTGGCTTCTGGCAGGCAGAGCATGCCAGTGTTGCCACTCAGGGAGAAATTTCCTGTGATGCAGTGGCAGTTTCAGGTGTTGGCAGTACAGAGGCATTCACAGCTGCATGTGTTGAATACTACTCGAGACCCTCTTGCTCCCTGTGCTCTAAATTAATCAGAGGAAAAGGAGCAGGGCTGAAAGGATCTTGACATGTGCTGGTGGAAGGTCTCAAAGGATGTGCCTGTCCTCTTCGGTCCCTGAAGAGGACCCTCAGGAAGCACAGCATTTCTGTTGTGCAGCATGGCCAGTAAAATACAAGTAAAGCTGGGCAGTCTTGAACGAAACCCTTGGTTTAGATTTTCTGCCTTACTGGGGAGTTCTGCAAGGTGGGAGGTGAGGGGGGATGCACAGCCCTTGCTGGGAGGCTCCCTATGCTGACTGGTGTAGCAAGAGAGGAGATAATGGACCCATGACGCTGCCTGTCCCTGACTGGGGTAGAGTCCGGGGCTGGTCAAGGAGAGCTCTGCATTGCTACAGGTAAGCTTTAAACCTTTTGAGTGGTGACTGTAGATACTGTGCCCCCCTTCTTGTGAAAAGTGATGTGTTGTTGTAACCTCTGAATGCAGAGCAGCCCTGTGGCAAGCTTTTACAAGCTCATCTCTTGGGTCTTCTGTTCACCTCAAAGGCATAGTTTGTCCTGGGAGCATTGTGCTGAGAGCTGGTTTTGATGGTGCGGTTCTTCAGCTTATGGCGCTTTTCCCTGGTGGGAGCAAACCTGTGCTCCTGGCTGGATCTCTTGCTCTGCGGAGATGTTTGGGTTTGAAGGCCAAGGAGAGCCTTCAGGAGCAGGCTGTCCAGCAGTCTGAGCTTTGTCAAACCATGGTGTTCAAGTGGGATTGCTCCTTCTCTGCACCAGGTCCTGTGCACAAAGGCAGCAGCTCGTGGTGGAGTCAAGGCTCAGGGGAGAAACTCATGTTGTTAGTGTACACTTAGCTCTTCCTCTGCTTTAAAATCCTCTCTCTCCAGGAAAGCTTTTTCATGAAAATCTTCAAGGAAAAGATGTAAGGGGCTTTGTTTAAAACAGCACCAAACATTTGGGAAAAAATTAAGCTAAAATTGATTTATTATAGATTTAGCTGTTGTCTGGGGCAGCAGCCGTCTGGGAGTCATTAGTACGAGCAGGAAGGACACACAGGTAGGTGTTGTGGGCAGGAAGGACACACAGTACCAGGATCCGTCTGTCTAGTACAAAGTCAGGATGGACACTTCATTAGAAGCAAGCTGTGTAATGTTCTAATATTAGCAAATCTGTAAACAGCTTGCTCCGTCTGCGGCCTTTGTGCAGTCTGTGCTCCGGCATGGCATCCACGCGTCCTACAGCACTGGGCAAGCTGTGTGCCAGGCTGGGAGCTGGCTGAGGGTCTGGGCTGCTGCTGGCGAAGCTACCTGCGGAGTGGGGCTGTGCTAAGGAGTGCAGTCCCTGTGCTCAGACATCCCATGGGCAGCTTTTGGAGGCAGTGGCACTGACAGGTACTGGGGAGATGCGATGTGGGAGAGCCTTCAGCCTGCTTTGTGTGGACTTGCGCAGGGGTTTGTGCTCACATATTCCTGCATCGCATATTCCCCCCAGGTTCTGTTGCTCTAGTTTGTGAGGTCTCTCTGTTTTTGTCAAGTGTCTTCTGTTTCTATTTTTTTGGGCAAGAGCAGTTGATGAGATGGCTTGAGTACAGGATGAAGTAGTTCTGTTAATGGAGAATACTCCCTAGTGGAAAATATTTCTCATGTGTCAAAGCTGTTAGCATGAATTGATTACAATGCACCAGTCTATTAGATGGCACTAAACAATTTGTGTTCAAATACCCCTTGAAATATGTGCCTTTATCTGGGAGGGTCTGATCCAGAATGAAGCCCAGCAAATTGGAGCCTGTCCAATGGACTGCGTTTGGATCCTTTCATTGATGCAGGAGTGCAAGTTGGTGTGAACTTTCAGGCAGTCGCAGCCCAGGCACTGAATCTGGCAGACCCCTCTCTCTGTAACCGTCTCTGAAGGGCTAGCCCTTCGCAAGTGGTCATCCCCCCCTTTTGTTATAGTGAGAACCAGTTGAAGATGGTGTGTGGATGATGGCACTGGGGAGGGGACAGACTATCCCCAGAACAGCCTGGGTGATGGGAATCTGCATGCAAGTAATGTAAGGCTATGCTCTGGCTGAGATTATTTCCTACAAAACCCAGGTAGCTCCTGGGTGTGCCTGGCTGCAGCTGTTATAGACAGACCTAACAAATCCTGGCTCCTGCTAAAACCTTGCACTTTGTGACTTAAAGAATTATCTTCTCTACTGAGAGGATAAAATTAGTTATTCCCTTCTTTCCCCCTGCCCCCAACCTTTGCTGCCTGTATTTTTTGTAGTCCTATGGGCTACTTAGGGTCTGATGTTCCCTGCTGTGGAGTAACTCTACCTTTATACCCACTGCAGCCTCTCCAGCCACCCATCCCAGAGGCAAGCTGGTTGCATGCTATCTCTTGAGTGGATTATGTCTGCCCACAGGTCCTCTCCAAGCCTGATGTTGTATTCTCTGGCCTCAGTTCAGGATTTGGCAATCTGGGAACGGTTTGACTATTTCGACTGATGCTTTCTGGCTACATGAGGAAAAAAAAAGATGTGACTAACACAGGATTATGTATATGGCAGTCATATGTGGGCCTTGAAGCTCAACCCAACTCAGCCACTGAGTGCAGTTTTGCAAAGAAATTGTGTCCAGCCAGAAACATCAAGCAGAATAACAAACCTGGTGTCCCCAGCACAGCTGCTTTTTCCATTGACTGCAGCATTATTCATCCAAATGAAATTATTGCTCTCTGAAAGTTGAATGCTCCTGGTCAGCAGGGAAGGATGAACTTGCTGTAAGAGCAGATGGAGACATTTATTTCTGCCTGGGTTGATACTCATTGCTATGAAGGCATCTGGAAGCACAGTGACTTCTGTCCAGAAGCACAGACTATGTCATTGTAATGCCAGGTCATGCTACAGACTCCCTAATCTCAGCAGTTACACAACTGATATATTGGGAGGATGGCGAAACAGTCAAGAACCAGCCCATGCAGAAGACAGGCTCCATGCTCAAGGGAGATGTCTGCCTGCTCATGTCTTCACTGACCCCAGCTGAAATCTCCAAGACTCGCATCCCCTCCTTGACTGTGTTACCATTGCACTTACTAAGGGTGCTGCCAGGTCCCTGCACGAGCCACCCAGCTAAGTAATGCTGTGTGTCTATGCCAATATACTTGAATTAGCACTGGTCTCTGTCTGATGTTAGGAAAGAGAGAGGTATAATTAAGGTAATTACAAGCCATTCAGTATCAGTCAGGGAGAGCAAACTGTCTTTCACATGAGAAAAACACAGTGTGTTATTCTTCCCAAACCATCACAACACAGAGCAAAACCAGAGACCTCCAGCCAGGAGGAGAAACCCCTGGCTAGAGAGCTGTGTGGGCTCTGTCCCCAGGACAACCAAAAGTCAACCTCCAGGGTCAGATGAGCTACCAGCGCTCCCCTCCAAGCAGGATGACTCCTGGCTCTGCCATGGCTCATTGCTGGGACTGGGGTTGAAATGGGTGCTGTGGTCATTTGTCTGGGTGCCTGGCCAAATCTTGAAGCATTACTGCTAATGTTGGATGACGATGAATTCATCCTGTCCAGCAAAGGAGATCCAGATGATAAAGAAGCTCGAGAAAATTTCTCACTGTGTTGCGCATCAAGAAGAAATGAGATCTGTCATTTAAAACTGTAAGACATCTGTAGATTTGACAAATGCAACCTCTGTCCTGCAATGGAGTTGATGGGAATGCTGGACAAGTGGCAGGGCTTTGCTGGTGGGACTGGGAAGGTGTGTGGTGAATGTAGCAGCCTGGTTTTGAGGCCCAGACATGTTTCGTTCCTTACAGATCCCAGTCCTAGAGCTGGAAGGAAGGTGTGCATCATCCCAGTGTTTGCCCAGCTCTACAAGACTGGAATCATCTGTTGGAAAGGTAGGGTAGCCCCTGAGTTAGTGACGAGAGTTGGTTAGACTATATTGAGCACAGCAAGGAAGGAGTGGTAAGTTATGCTTCAGGTGGAATGAAGCTGTGTCAAGGGACGTGCAGATTGGATGTCAAGAAAAGGTTCCTCACTGAGAGGGTGGTTGGTCCCTGGGACAGGCTCCCCAGGGAAGTGGTCATGGCATCGAACCTGTCAGGGTTCAAGGAGCATCTGGATGACACTCTTGGTCACATGGTTTCTTTTTTAGGTAGTCCTATGAGGAGCAGGCAGTTGGACTTGATGATCCTTATGGGTCCCTGGAAAGGACTTGAGATATTCTATGATCTCCAGCGATTTAACAATGGCGGGAAGGCACCCACTTGCATCTAATCAGCCATGGTAAAGGAGATAAGTGTTTTCCCTCTTGAAGCTTAAGGAGGTCAAGTACATGCTTAGATCCTGAGATGAGATTCAGCATGCCCCAAAGAGCGTCTGTACCACTATGGAGAGTAAGCCTCCTTGATGCCCTGCACCAAGACTCTGCCTGCAGGCAGGAGGAACCATAACTACACTAACTGGTTAACCCTGCCTCTGCCCACTGGCTCCTTGCCTGCCCATGGGATCTCTGAAGAGTGGTGGTCAGGTAAAGCTGCTTTTGTGCACCGACAGTAGACTCCCAACTGTGGAGGTCATTTATCTTGGGAGAAAAATATCAGCTGTGTGCTGACCTGCACAGGGACCTGGTGACCACGTCTGTAAACATGGCTGTGGAGAAGGAGTGGGGATACCAGGCAGGGTTTGGCTCTACAGACTCTGGTCGGTGCATGGTGCACTGTGATTTACACCAGTGAGGAAAAAGGCCCAGTTGAGATATGGGATAGCCTATCCCCACCCCAGATGACCACCACAAGTCCCACTATTGCCTGGATGAGAGAAGGGCATTTATTTTCTCCAGGTTAGAAAGACATCTCTCAGTTGTGTACAGCAGCAATGCCCCACACATGCAGAGAACACACAGCCTGCCCCACCACCCAGAGGAGGACCCAGTCACTAAGACAGCAGCACAGCCCCCACCAAAGCCATCACCGCAACCATCGATAGGCCATGCGAGTCGCCTTCCACACCACCTTTGCTTGCTTGGT
>NW_010162248.1:0-4498 GCF_000695765.1 Mesitornis unicolor | reverse complement strand
TCTCCCTTGCCTTCCCTGCTGTGGGAGCCAGTCTGGCCAGATGGGGCATTGGGAGGCAGAAGGGACTCTTTGACAACTAACCAATGTGTCCAGAGCAGTGGGGCCATGGAGCAGAGGAGCTGGAAGGATGAGAGCCAGCAGAGGAGTTTAGAGCCAGCAGAGCTTTAGTCCTTGGAGTCCAGGTGGTCTGAGGATCAGGAGCAAGTCTGGGTCCATTCCTTCGCTTGCATACAGCACATTGTGGAGAGACGGCTCAGGAGAGCAGTTGGTGCATGGAATGGGAAGGAACAACAAGGCCAGAAGCAGTGTGTAGCAGTTTCTGGCTTGCATTTCCAGCAGTCTCTCTCACTCGGTGGGAAAGGGTGGCCTGAAGCTGTGACACAGTCAGGATGGCTGATGGTGTGGAGCTTGGCCACTAAGAAATATGAAGGGGCTTGGAGGAACTGGAGGGGACTGCCATGGAGGCTGGGTGCAGCTCACACCTGTTGTTCTCCTCGTGCATCTGGGACACTTCAGTGGAGCCTGCCTCAAATCTAGGCACAATGCGAACAGCATGCACCACATGCACCTTGTTGCGGTGCTTTTTCCTCAGGAGACAGCTGAAAACTTTTTTGAAGCCCTTGCGGAAGTGCTTGGAGACCAGGGCATAGACGATGGGGTTGAGGCAGGAGTTGGCGTAGGCCATGCAGTGGGAAAGCAGGCGGAAGACGTAGGTGGCCTGATTGAAGGGGAAGTCTCCGTAGAGGTATCGGAGGATGACTACGTGGTAGGGCAGCCAGCAGAGGCAGAAAAGGATGGTTACAATGATGATCATCTTGGTTACCTTCCGCTTGGCCTTCTTGGACTGTGATATGTCTTCCAGGGGGTCCACTGCTGTCCACAGGTACTTGATGGTCCTGGTGTAGGAGAGACTGATGACCAGCACTGGCATGACATAGCCAAAGGCAAATGTGCTGGTGTCCATGACCTTGCGTCTCCACTCCTCCCAGCCAGGCATGCAAATGTAGCTGGACTCCCACTCAATCAGGTCATAGTAGCTTAGGTAGGGCCCAGCAAAGACCACGGCGAGGCCCCAGATCACAGCCATGGCAGCCACTGCGTTGTGGGGTGTCCGCAGCTCCCGGGAGCGCAGCGGGTAACGGATGGCCAGGTACCTGGAGGGGACAGCAAAGCAGCCAGCACTGAGACTTCAGCTGAGCTCTGCCTGGCCACGTAAATTCCAGGGACAAGAGAGTTTCCTTCATTCTCCTGAAGGTCCCTGAGCAGTGGCCCTACAAGTTCTCTCACACCCTCTTTGAGATGCAGTTCTGGGTAAAGCAGCTTTTCTCTTTCTAGTGAGGATGCTTCTCCTCAAGAGGGAGATGCATCTGGTCCCCAAACTGCCTTTGGCATGGATCAACACCACTAGGGTTTGAACCATCTGCCTATTGGTGGTGGGCCATGATCCTCCCATGGCCTCACTCAGCCCAGCTTCTTAGACCACCCTCCTTCCCCAGCCCAAGGGTGTCTGTAGACTCTTACCTGTCCACAGAAACAGCAGCCAGAGTGAAGCTGCTGGCATACATGGTGAGGTAGATGAAGAAGTGGACAGCCTTGCAGATGAAGGAACCAAAGACCCAGCCCTCAAGGGAGTAGATGGTGGCCTGGAAAGGCACGCAGAAGACAATGAAGAAGAAGTCAGCCAGGCTGAGGTTGAGGATGAAGAGGTTGGTAGTGTTGTGGCCCATTTGCCCGTTGCGCAGCAGCACTGCCAGGACCAGGCTATTGCCCACTGTGCCCAGAAGGAAGATGAGAGAGAAGACCACAGGGACAATGATACTGGCAGGGCTGAACTGGGAGCTGTCGGAGGAGTTCCGGTACCCAGTCAAACTCGCCAAGTCCTTGTGCTCCGTCATGGTCCTCGTGCTCTGTGCCCTGGTGAGATGTTGGAGCCTGGGGCAACACAGGGAAAGATGTGAGAGACTGGAGAAAATGCTTGGCCTGTTAGCTTGGCTGGTGGACCTGTTGGCTCACTGGAGACACAGAGCCCCATTTTCTGTGACCCACGTGCTTTTTAGCAGGCTCCTCCTGCTGGCCTGGAAGACAGATAGGGTTAGGTTGGGGGTAAGGGGTGCCCTGTTCCCCCATTCTGGCCCTGGAATGAATCCACAGCCCAGGTTCAGATGCTGCCTTGGACTGATGATGTTTGAGGTGAATTTTAGGGGAAAGCATGGCATCTGTCCCCAGCTTCCTCCTCTGTGGGAGAACAGAGCCAGGATCTCTGCCTCCCAGCTGGTCCAGCTGATGCCAGGAGGGCTGTCGTGTTTCTTCCTAGCAATGAGGCTCTAATCTCAAACCAACCAGCTGGACAAGCCAAGATGTTAATTCCCCTGGTACCAACACGCAGTGTTTCATCCCTCCTGTGCTCCCAGCTCTCTTGGTACCTGCTCCTAGAATAAATCTCGCACACTAGGCACAGGGCTGGAAATGCTTTTGGCAGTGACAGCTACTACACAGCTCCATGTTGTGCCCAGGTGGGGGATTTTTTAGGAGGACAGCTCTGATGGGACCACTCCTGCTTTGGTTTCAGTGACCCAAGTATGTATTTCCTTTCTATGTCTTATGGGGCAGCTCTCCCCAGGACTTTGGGCTTTTTGTATCATTCCCCTGCCCTCAAAATAAGCATCTGCACTGAAAGGAGAAGGTGAGGTTGCATTTGGAAATCCTGGTTTCTCTGTCACAGGCATATAAATCTGTCGGCATGCTTCTGAGTTCTGGAGCTGGGGGAATATCCCATACAGATACAGGCACAGCTTCCCTTGAATAAACACATGGTTTGGTTCTTCCCTCTCTGCAGTGTTTGTAGGGATGTGCTGAGGCTGGCTTACCATGAATGTGGAGATCAGAGTCTGTGCAAGAACCCAACCTTTAGCTTGTGTATTCCCTTTCAGGCTAGGGAATTAGTAAAGCGGTCCCTGGGGAGCACTGGCAGCGAGTGCCTGGAGCAGAAGCACTGCAAGGGGCATGTGGATATGGGTCCCTGACTGCAAGCGTTCCTGGTATCGGTGCAGATGTGGAGATGCCAGCAAGCCACCTGGAATCACACCGCGCCCTGTTCATCACTGCCATGGCTGTCATGAGGCCATTCCCATACAGAGGCAAGTGCCAAAGGCTCATGAATTCTAGGAAGCGGGATGTGGTCTTTTGGTTGGCCCAACATTCGGTACAAGTCAAACACCCCACTGGGTGGCAATGTCAGCTCTCAATACAGGGAAAAGTCCTCCTGCAGCCATCTAAAGAAGAGAATTCCCCACACGGTGTGGCTGTGTGGAAAGCAGGGAAGCTTACACAGGCCCTGGCAGGAGTAGGAGAGGGAGATGGATGGCAGCCTGCCAGAAGGTCTGGTGCCAGTCTGGTTGACGACCTTGGTCTCTTCTCATGCTGCCTAACTCTTCTAGGAGGAGCTCTCCTGTATGCAGAGGAGAGCAATTCAGACTACCACTGTGTTTCATTCTTACCTCTAGTTAATTGCACTTGGTTTGGCTGTGCTTGGGATTATACCCCATGTGAGTCTCTGGCACTGAGATCCTTCTTCCCTGAGGCTAAGGGTAGGTATTAGCAAGGCTGGAGAGGAGCTGACAGCTCAGCCAGAAACCAACTTCATCTTATCATCCACCAGGACAGTGCCTGTGTTGCCTGGTCTCTGGGTGCTTCACTCTCTGTCTCCTTCCGTCCTTCTTGCTGCCAAATGTCCTTCCTTTGCTCTCTCTCGCAAGGCAGATGAGCTGCTCATCAGCCCTCCTCAAAGGGTTGTCTAAAAAGACAGGGAATACCTGTGCACAGGTATCTGCTTTCATGCAAATCAAGGAAAGCAGCCCTGCAAACATCCTCCTCACTGGTATGACCTGCAGTGAAATCCTTCTGAAGCACTGGCACATCACATCGCCTGGTGGCAGTCCAAATTTGACATCCCTTGATATGCACCTATGCAGTTCCTGCTTTACCTGGAAAAATCTGTTTCTGGCTGTCAGAGAATGTTGTCATTTACTGTTGTCATTTACCACTCGCCTCCACGCTTATTTCTTGAGCCTGTAGGCACAGGAATACGGGGACCTTGGTGAGCTCGTTTCAGGGCCAGCCAGTGGCCAGGAGCAGGATGCCAGGAAGGATGCAGGGGCAGGTTGGCAATTGTACCAAGAAGAGCAGGAGAAGCAAGGTAAGGGGACAGACACAGCAGTCCTGGGGGGACACCCTGGACCCTGCTGGTGTGGCCAGATAGGAGCAAGGAGAGGAGTGGAGTGACTGGGAGCAGACAGCTTCAACCCCCTGTTCCCGTGGGCTGGGGAGCCCTGGGCTCGTTCTGCTGCTGCCATCGCTGGGGGTGCCCCACTGCCCCGCCGCGCAGCGGGGCTGCGAGCGGGCGCCTCATCCGCTCTGTAGGGCGCAAGGCAGAGCAACTCCATGCTTGACCAGCTCGGGGGCTCAGCCTGGGAGCCCCCGTTGCCCTCCAGCACCCGGC
>NW_010162247.1:0-793 GCF_000695765.1 Mesitornis unicolor | reverse complement strand
GGGGGGCAAAAAATAATTAACAAACGAAAAAAATAAATAAGAAACGAAACATGGGAAACGAACCAGCCGCCGCCGCGCAGAGCTGGTACAGCGGGGTGAGCCCCGCGGGTACCCGGGCAGATATTTATGAAATAAATGGTAATTTGTGTAAATAAGCTATAAGGATCCCAGAATATGCAAATTGGTATTAATTTATTCAGAGTTGTACATTGGTGTGTACATAATATTTAGAGTTTAACTCATCGCATTTAAGTTTTTTTGTTTTGTTTGGGTTTTTTTGTTTTGTTTTGGTTTTTTTTTTCATTTTACATGAACATATATATTGTAAATGAAAACTATTTAGCTCTTTGTGATTGAAGAAGATATTGGTTTCTTTAACTGTGTTTTAAAATATTGTTTATCCCGCCTGTTCTCTAGGACAATCATGTGCCACCAGGAAAATAATTTTTGGAGCCATTGAAACTAAGAGTTCAATTCTCTAACGGACTTTTGCAAGAAAAAAAAAAAAGAATCCAAAATGTAATTAAAATATCGCTACGGTGCGGGGTATAGAGAATGCAGGAACAAACCTCAGGTTTTTATTTTTCACTCCAGAACAAAAAAATGTATAATAAATTTAAATATCACAGGACTATGCTCTATATTTGTTTTAAAATAAAAAAATTACATGATTTGCAACGTGCTGGTTACTCGGGTATCTGTCTGTTCAGTTTTGATGAATTCTCACAACTTTCAATAAAAAAACCCTACTCGGAGAAGTCCTGCCGGCTCCCGCCTGTTTAATTCCCGCCGC
>NW_010162245.1:0-1610 GCF_000695765.1 Mesitornis unicolor | reverse complement strand
ATGCAGATCTTTCAAAGAGAGAGAAAAGTAACTTGGTGCACGCAGGACATGGCCAATACTTTGACTTTGGTGACCCACCTGTCAAAGAAATGGTCATTTCCCTCTGCAGGGTAAAAAGAAATACATGGTCTGCTTTCCTGGGGTTCCTTGGTATACTCCAACCTGTTCAGACATGGTAACATACACGAATTTAGTGATTCTTCTGAGCGGTGGTAGCTCTTATTTTTCTAGCTTGAGGCAATAAAGAGGCTGTTTGGCTTAGGGTGCTCCCCTTTGAATCACCCCTCTATCCCATGTGTTATCCTTGATAAAATTCCCAGAGGTTAATCCAGCCCCCTTTCCATCTTGCAAACCCCCCCACAAGTTTCTGACTTGTTTTCCTTTTCCATTTTCACACTTACCAAGGTCACAGCACGTCCTATAGAAGTAAGGTACTCACTCCTGTTCACTATTGCAATGTCTGCACTGCAGTCTGGTATAATTTTGACAGGTGTATATGATGAAAAACGCAGTCATTGGAGCACACATGATATTTTTGACACTGATTGATGGCCTGGCTTGCAGACATTTCATAAATATGGGAGAAAACATATTTTTGTACCAAGTGAATGACATTGCTCTTTTGGCAAAATTGAGGTGGGTGTTCATTGGCGTGCAGTGTGTGGTGGATGGTAGAAAGAGGGAAGGCAACGCAGTTCTTTCATCCTTAACCACCTTTTGGCTTGGTTTCCCCCATCTGGGCCTGATTTAGCTTTCAGGAAGTGTTTAGGCTTTTTGGACTTGCTGGGATGTCCCTTTCCTAGGAGAAACATTCAAATGGTCTTCTAATGAGGGTTAACAGGCTTCTGCTCTGACTGCCCCACTACTGTAATTGTTTGTCTTGCTTAACTCACTCTTAGAGAGTTCTGTGTAAAGAAAAGAAGTTGCATCCGTTGATTACTCATGGCTGCATACATCTTGTTTTATCGGTATGTGTTTGCTCTTTGGGTTGTTTTAACTACACACCTTCACTGAGGAATTCTCAGATTGAACTTTTCTTTTGATGACATCTGCTCTTTTTATAACTGCCTAGAGCAAGATACCTAGTTTCATTCCTCAAAATAAAGACAAATTTTAACCACAGCGGAATTAACACTGATTTATTTTTACCAGACCATGATAGCATGAAGCATTAAGGGGGCCCCTGAAGCATTTCCACAAGGATTTGCAGGACAAGGGTTCATTTTCCACATCCACTAACGCTGCCAGCAAGAATTGTGATCAGCGTCACCTGTGTTCCTGCATTGATGACTTCTCTCACAGCAATTCTAATCTCATTAATTGTGATAAGATGTGAATATAGTTTGCCTTATGGGCTTATGGAATATGGAAATACCCCAAACATTTCCTTTCTCCATTGTAGGAGATTTTACCTTTAGGTTTTCATTACCTGTGCACTTTTTAGGAAAAGGGCAATACATCTGTCTCCTAACAACATCCTTTTTTGCAAATTTCCCTTTCAGTCTCATTAAGACCTTCCTTAATCATTTTCAGATCTGAAGGAAATTTTGTCTGTTCAAAAGCTCATTTACTTCCTTACACATCACAGAATCACAGAATCACAGAACATT
>NW_010162244.1:0-1671 GCF_000695765.1 Mesitornis unicolor | reverse complement strand
CCCCGCTCTACCCGCGCCACCGCCTCCGACTGAGGGAGCGGAGCGGCACCGGCCCCTGTCTCCTCCCGCGGGGCGGCGCTGCCGAGGAATCCGCCCGGCCCTGAGCCGCTGAGGGACCGAGGGGAGGGTGGCGGCCGGAGCCGGTCCGGTGCAGCTCGCAGCTCTAATGCCTCCCTCAGAGAACGCCTGTGGGTAAGGTCAGAGTGAACCGGTTCGTCGGACACCCCTGAGGCAGGGGATTCACGGGTTTACTCCTCTTCCAACTTCCTAAACCGATTTTTTAAAAAAACTGTTCCCATAGCAAGTAAGTGGTGCAGCTTTAGGTAGAAATCGCTCTGCGAAGTCAGGTCCTCGTCCCCCGAGGAGCCTCTGCTGTTCTGTGGGAGCTGCACTTCTGGGTTAGAGTCTCATGCCTCAAAATAAGTGAAAAGATAGGTGGATGGGTCAGGCTTTTGAAATATCAACTCGTATGTGACACTATATATATTATCATGCCTATTCTCTGTGTCTTTTATCCATACTGTATCTGCAGTGTATATGTGTACCTCTATAAATGATGAAATCTTTGCAACATGCCTGCATCTGTTCGTGTACACCCAGAGAAGACAGAGCTCTTTATAAAAGGAAAAAAAGCTGTCTCCGCTGCCATATCAATTACGCCTTCTTAAGCATTTAATATCATTATTGTTCTCTGTTCTACAGGGGGAAAATAATCCCAGACAAATGCCTTTCCCCAGGCGAAGGAGCGGGACTGAAGACCTCCTGGCGGGATGATGTTCAGCCTGCAAACTTGTTTTCTTCTCCACTGAGTGTTGCAATTGAGATCACTAAATCGATTCCTGAATGACTGAACAGTTTGTCTAGGAAAACAGCGAGAGACTGAACACAGAATGAACAGTCTTGGTATGAAGACCAATAAAAGTGACTGTCAGTATAAGGATGGATAAGAAAACAAAAAATAGATTCGTTTTTGTTTTCACTGTCTTAGAACTTTAATAAAATGGAGTATCAGCCTGTGCCAAAGTCTCCATTTCAAAGGCAATTCGAGGTGCGCCAGTCCCCACGCAGTGCACCTCTCTCCCTTCTCGTTGATGCTGACCTCCCTTCTGCCTCTTCACACCTTGTACCGGCGGTGGAAGAGCCTCTTCCCACAGGTTGCTCAGAGCCCTCCTTTGACAGTCTCTCTCCTCTCTCCATCTTTGTGCAGATCTCCAAAAAGCCATTCTATCCCTTGCTAACAGGCTGGCGCCGAGCCAGCTCCTCAAAAACACTTTGCTGCTCTAATGTTCTTTCCCATAATAGCGTGTAATCTTCATGCTGCTGGTAGCAATTCAGTGTTTCCACGTGAATCGCACACCGCTTATTACTGCCTTTTTCATGTGGCGTACGCAGCAACCTCGCCCTCTGCTGAGGCAGCCACTTGTGTCTACTGTTCTCCTTTATTAGCAATGCCTTCCAGCGCATGGTATGGCCACCGTTCTGCTGCACCTACTGTGGAGAGCTAATAACGAGCATTGCGTCCAAATATTAATTGCTATGCCTTGCTTTCAATGTTGATTTCCTTACTAGAATCCATTGCAGGCATGAGAAAATCTCAGCGGTCTGTCATTTTTTGCATCGCAAGCTTTCAGCTATACCCTAGGATTATAGTTCGTATCCGCAAATGAGCGA
>NW_010162243.1:76260-110935 GCF_000695765.1 Mesitornis unicolor | reverse complement strand
CGGGGACGGCGGAGGCGGGGGAGCGGGCGAGGTGCGGGGGCGACCGGGACTTCGGAGCCCGGGGCATCCCGGGTGAGCGGTGAGGGAGGAGGGCACTGTCCCACTGGTTCCTTGCGAGGACCCTCCCGCCTCGGTGCCTTGGGTGGGCCCCTGGGGCTGGGGCCCCCTCCTCGCCACCAGCGGGTCGTGCTTCCTAGAAGCCCCCTTGGCGTGCGGTGCCGCAGTGCTTTGTGCCAGCGTTGGCTCCCAGTACAAATGAGAGTCGGTGGACGTGAGCATCTTGCCTGTCCTTGATTGTACCCCCTGTTTACACAGCAGGGAGGAGGCTTGGAGCCTCTGAGTCATTTTGGGGGGTTGGGAGATCGAGGTGTATGCTTGGGCTTGCAAGAAAATATTTTCTGATATGCCCTTGCAATGCAAATAACAGGGAAGGTCGAAGAGGCACTTCCCAGTATCCACAAACAGGATGACAATGACAGCGATTCTGGGTGAAAATACAGGTGCAAAGTGTGAGATGAAAAGAGAGCTGACACCAAGTTCTTACACTTTCCACCCGGGATCTCAAAAGTGTCTTATTTCCCTAAGGCTCACAGCATCCTGTGTGGTACTATTCCATTCTATAGAAGGGTAAAGAGATGCTGCTGACTTGACTAGCAAAGGCACAAAGGACAGTAAACTCCTCCAGCCCTTGCATACAGCCGGAGCTGCAGCCAAGACACCTTGTGCCTGTTACCTGAACCTGGGAAGCAGAGCTCAAGGTTTTCTGGGAGCAATACTTGCTGTTCTTATTGCTCTCCATTCTAGATTGAGCCCTTCCCAGACGCCATTCTTACCAGGTTGGGGCCAGCAATGACCCTGCATCCCATTGTGCAGACAGACCCTCAACCTGCACTCAGGGCTTCAGCACAGTGTCTGCAAATGGCTTCTGGTGTGCCTGCCTCTGTTACAGCTGTTCGTTGCCTGGGGGAGCTGGATCGTAGCATTTATTCAAATCCCAGATAATCCTGTGATGCAGAACGTGAGTGGGCAAAACTGGAAGTGAAAGCCAACACATGCTGCTGCTCTGGCCTTTTATCATCTATCTTACAGTGAAGGACGAAAGTGGAGGTAGTGGATGAAAAATGAGGAAGGTGCAGAAGTAAACAACTTTAGAGAGACAGGATGTAAGAAAAAGTTGTGCTTTTATGAAAGTGATAGAGAAATGGAATTTTGGCTTTAAAGAAAAAAGAGAAAATAAAAAAGCAGTGTAAGAATACTAGACCTGATGTGTACAGTCCATAATAACTGGTGGTATTAGTATGAGGAAGGCTTGACCTCTAGGATCTCAACCAAAAGGGAAATTACTGCCCAGTAAAGGGAAAGTAAGGATGAAGAAGGTGAAGCAAGTGAAATGTTTGGGATCTTTCCCATTAGCAGCTAGTTACCACATATATGCAGCAGTGATTAATGCCAAGAGATGGCTAGAGCTAAGCTGCTGGGATGGTTCCAGCTGTCAGCGTCACTTGTTTTTATTTGCTTCTCATATGAAGTCGAGTGAGTATGGGTCCTGCAAAGATTAAGTGGGAATATGAAAGCCTGTCATTTATAATGCCACATATTTCAACATGTTCATACTGCTGGGCAATCAATGCCGGAGAAATTATGTATGAAGCTATGTTAAAAATAGTCATGCAATGCTTTATGGGACATCATTTGTCACTGGCCATATCAAACCTGTTTTGAAGATTTGCAATGAATTTTACATAAGGCCCACGCTTCTACATCTCTTTTGTGTTTTAAAATACAAAAGCAGTATTAAAATTTGGGTAGGTACAAAGTAAAATGGTATTCAATCTGCATTTTTACACACACAGAATGAGCTTCTCTTTAAAGTAATCTTCAGTATGTCCAAATCAAAGTAAGGTACTATGTTCTTATTTTTTTTGTCCTTGACTTCAACCTGCTACAAAACAGAGGCTTGTAAACACAAAGTAATGAGACTGTCTTGTTCAGACCAAATGTGTAGTGAACAGTGAAAACAAGTCAGCAGCTGGCAGAGTCTATACATATGACACTGTATTCACAATTTAGGTGATATACAACCTTATGTAATGTATCTGGCATTTGTGTCTTCTTACCCAAGTCTGAAAACCAGGCTGTGGGCTTCCTAAAAATATCGAATTGGTTACCACATCAAATGGCTCATGAAACTGGGGGAAACAAAACCCCCCAAAACCCCCTCAGCTATGTTGCCATACAAATGGCAGGGGCAACTGTCAGTAACATCACAAACTAAAATATCAATATTGCATGGCTCAGAAACAAGGAGAAGCAGTTTACTATTTAAGAAAAAAGATGTTCTTTATTTTGCCAGATCTGCACTAAAGAAAACCTTGGTATCAGTAGCTTTTGTAGAAGTTACAGTCTGCTCGGGGCTAAATGTTGCCTTATGCTTTTGTCTACCTTCATCACGCAGTGACCAAAAGGAACATTGAAGTCAGCAACTGTTCCTTTGCCTGTTTGGGACACTGCTGTAAACTAGGTCCGCTATGTAACAGTAGTAACAAAATAAAGACCAGTAGAAACAAAGTAAGGACTAGATGCTTGCAGTGCATGAGCTTCAGTAGCATGTCTTCTCTTTCCAAGGGTGAAGGAAGAAGAGAGCACACCAGCAGGTGCAACTCCAGACCTGATGCAAGGCAGTGCTCTTCAGGGTGACCTAGAGGCAAGTGCCGTAAAGGGGCCATACCCAGAGGGTGCACAGAGGTACCCAAACGTGGGAGGGGTTTCCCAGGACAGAAAGGCTGTGACAGGCACTGCCGTCCAGGTGGTTATGGAAACAGCTGAGCCACTGCAGAGGGACCCTGGGGACCAAGCCATTTCCTCCAGCCTGAAATCTTCGGCTCAGGGCTCAATTACTCAGGTGTTACAAAAGATATAAAAAACATACTGTGTTTTGCTTTATTCAGAGAGCAACTGACAATGTTTACACTAGCCTAAATGCAGTATTTTTCTTCTTTGAAACAAGCCCCTTTTGGTGGGCTCTGGTAACAGTGAAACATTATAGCATTCAGTAGGCCAACCAGTATAATTGGAAAGACAAACTTTCAGGCACAAACAAGCCCTTCTTCAATATGATGCTGTATGTGAGTTTTTCTTTTGCTATGACTTGAAGACAAGAGAATTCCAGTTTGCTTTATTACAAATCAGTGACTGAAGACTACAGATTACTATTACTCTTTCTTCAGAAAGATAATAAGTAAGGAAAAGAAAAAGAGGCAAAATGTAATTTCAAGGAGTATTTGTGCAAGAGTCATTGCAAACATAAACATTTGCAGGCACCATTGAGAAATGTGAAGTAAGAGTATCACTTGCGCACATACACAGCATAATCGAAAATTTACAAGTTGGTAGCATGAATAAATAGGAACCCCAGAACATAAAGAACACTGCAGAGAAAATCCATCCAGCAAGGGTAAAATATGCAAAATTTAATCCTTCAGGGAAGGCCTTTATTAATCATGACAAAAAGGGCCCTCCCTGCCCCCCTTTCCCTATCAAAGTGATTCCATAAATTGAGAGGGTTAGAAAGAATAATTTGCTTGTCAGTCTGGCATACACTTGTTGCTCTTAAATGCCAGAGCAACAGACAGGAGATTAATTGTCTGGAAAGCAGGGTTTTTCAAATCAACCATACTGTTTAGAAGGGGCTTCAAGTGTATCTCTTTTGTTTTGGAAGGGCTTTTTTTTGGTTAGCAGTGTTGTTCAAAGGTGATAATGTCTGTTCTTGAAAAATTCTGATGTGCTGGAGGTGTAGGTACTGGTTTGAGTGTTAAATTGCAGGTGCTCCAGGGAGCAAATAAGAATTAGAAGAAGTAGGCATATATAACAGTAGATATAACATAATACTTAACTGGAAGTAACACAAAGCTATTCATTAAAAGTAAAAGTAAATACGTCTCTGAAGAATATTAAGTTACGGTCTTCTGGAGACAGGAGGCAGAAGACAGAACAATGTTGACTTTAACTAAAGAATTACTTAATCGTACATTCTTAGTTATTATTTAAGTTAGTGGAGAGTATTTATAAATAGCCAAGGTAGGCTGGTCATTAAGAAAGCTTGCAGAATTCAGCTTTAATATTATTTCAGATGCCATTCCTTTCTTTATATTTGGAATTTATGTCTGCTTAAAATACATGCAAATAATGCAGAAGAAAATAAATTACTTGAATAACTGAGAGAGACTGGAGGACCAATGATCTCTAGAATAAGCCATAGCTTTCCAGCTATTGAATACAATTCTCTCAGCACCTTCATGTTTTTTTCCTTTGTCTGACTAGGCTAGAAACTCTAAGTGAGTTATATGATGGTACTTCTCCTGTTATCTTATTGATTAATATTTTAGGAGGGTAAGTATTTTCAAGATTTTATTTGATCTGAAAAATATATCTTTTTTTTTTTTTCTTTCCCCCAGAGAGAAGTATGCAGACAAGTATTCCTGGGAGTCTGTGAGCTTCTGAGGTATTTTCAGCAAAAAATGCATGTTCGCTTTCTGAGTTAAGAGGAATTCTTTCAAAGACATATACGTAAATGTCCTCAATCTAGATGACAAGTGACTATGCAGATGTTTCTTTAGAAAATCATAGGTTTACTAGTCACATATAATCTTAAACTGCAGGTGTCTTACACAGTAGAGGAACTCTAGAAGGAGAAGAATGAGATCCCTGGTTGCACTCTCAGAGTGGAAGATGAGATGATGGGGGGATTTGCGTAATTTATAATGGGCTTCTGGGTGAGAGCAAAAGGTTCCATAATAAACATTTCCAACTCTTTTCAAGAAATAAAGATTTTTTTACAGATACAACAAAAAAAGAGATCAGAGTGATTTTACTGTTTCACTCACTATTATTGACTTCAACATCATTTTATAGTACCATGTGGAGGAATTTTGGAAACTTCTGCTGCTTTGGTTCTAGTTCAGTGCTAGGATGACTTCATTCAGTAGCATAAAATTCAAGCTTATTTCTGCCGGGGATCAGTGATAACACACATGAGTAAACCAAGAGTGGTCATATCAGCCTTCCACTTTACCTTCATCCTTTTGATAAATCCCAAGAGCTGCAGATAAATGACTTTGATACCATCTGTACTTGCAATTAGTACCAAAGTTGTGAATATCTTCATGTGGATGTAATTGAGGGCAAAACTTGAGGCCGTTAGATTTCAATTCACTGTACAAACACAATTTCTTCCAGTTAGTTGCCACCTTTTAAACTTTAAGTTTTTAATGAGAAAAACTGAGAATGAGAAAACTCCTTAATGAGGGGAATTGAAATGGAGATGGCTCTACAGGCTCAAACTAAACCATAAAGCAAGGCTAGACTCTTTTATTTTCCCACTAACTCACTGGATCAAATTCTATCTCCTTAAATCAATTCCCTACCTCCCATTTCTTTATTGCAAACAAGATCTGTCTTTTATAGCCTCAAATTTCCATTGCTTAGGAAACGGCCTTTGAATCAAGGTCATGAGATTGCTTATGTTTAAGAAAAGATAAAATTTGGCTTACCAGCCTTTGGCTTGTTTGCTTGACGCACATTTCTATTTTGTTTAAATGTTTTTCTCTGCTAATTTGGACACAGAAAGATGCTGTTAAGAAGTGTTCTTTAAACCTAGGGGTGAATTTAGGGGCATGGGATCATGGTCTTCTATGCCCCATCCTCTAAGCAGTCTTTTTGAAATTAATGAGGAGAACATAGCCCTTGTTCCATCCAGACGGTTGTTGAATTATGAACATTATTTAATAGAAGTTACCGCTGATGGCAATTTAGAAGCATATGAAGTTAACATGAAACATCCAGGCTGCTATCCAAAATGGAACAGATGGATCTGAAACTGGTTAATGCTAGATCAAGGAAAGCTCAAGTATTTGTACTTATAATGCTATCTAGGTTACTCTTGGTGATCACGATGCACCCATGCATGCCTTAGCTTGCCTGTACTTTGCACTAAGCTGGCCCAATCCAAAGAACTATGCAGACAGCAAAGAAGTTATCACACAATGCCGTTAACCATTTTCCTGTTGAGTAAAACTTTGATAGTTCTGTCTCCAGCCATCCACATCCTAGAAGTTTTAGTTGTGATGGCTTCTTTTTTAAAACTTTTATTATAGGTCTATATTTTCTCACAAGTACAGTTTCTTTATTTTCCCTTCTTGCAGTATGGCCATCTGCTACCACTTCAGCTTCAACCGCATCTTCTTGATCTTTTTTCCTCCCTTGCTCACTTGCCCATTGTTTTCACCTGTCTCTCTAAGTAATACTAAGCATACATCTTTCCATGCTTCAGCGTCCAGCTTCTTGCTCTGCTCTATCTTCTCAGTTTTTGCTCCCTGTCATGGCTCATGAGACACACAGTTCAAAACTTTCTTTTAGAGAAATGAAAGGTATTGCATTTTCTCCAATCTTCCTCTAACTCTTCACTTTAACCTTGATCTTTTCTCTGATTTTTTTTTTTAATATAAACTGATGCATAATATCAGAACAGATAGTTGCCTCTCCATACAATGTAATATATTATAATTTTCTCTTTTATTAAAAAAACAATATTAGTTTTTACTCACAGCAAAAATGTAATTCAGCTTTAGGCTTTACAAAATTGTGTTTGGGAGATTATGCAACAATTGTTCTGATCCGTGAAATTAACTACCAAACACTAATCTTGATCAGATTTAGCACATTAAAAGGGGCTTCAGTTAAAAATTTAAATGCCTGAGAGTTTTACTTCTGATTTGTAAAGCTGAAGCTCACTCTTACCAGCCCTGAATATATTGCATTCCCTCAACACCTGCGTCGAGAGCAGTAATTTCCATGCGGAGTCCTCTCTTTAATGCCCAAACAACATCAGAGTATTTGGAGGGACAGTCTCTCCCACTCCTACTCCACTGTTATATTTTCCATCAGTGATGGTAAGTTTGTAAGTGACCTGAAAGCTCCCCTGGGATCAGTTTGCTATTTAAGAATTGAGCCCTGTCAGTTTGCCTGCCCTGCCAGGAACTTGCTTTTATCTATGGTAATTGCTTTTAGAGCTGGATAGCAAAGAGACTCTTCTCTGAGATTCCCATGCTTCATCCTTGCTGGTGGCAGCCTAGTTTCACAGCTGCTCCAGCCCATTTAGGAGTAATTTTTCTTTCACCTCGTGGATATAAATCTGCTGGATTCTGCCTACAATTGACTGTCCCTTTGCTTCGCTTTACGACTTGTCCATTCAGCACTGCTTAATGATCCTGATCCTGCAGTCCCTTGGCATTGGCCGTAAGTTGGGTGGTAGAGGGGTCAAGTTTGAGGCTGATTGATAGAAGCAGAAATGACTGCCCCTTTCAAGTCAAACTAGGGTGAGCAATTTCTGCTGGCTTGCTCAATCTAGGATGTAGCTGTAGTCCGTGCTATTTAAAAGCAAATGTTTACAGGAGAGAACCAGTTTTCACAAGGCAAACAATTTTCTCTGGTTCTAACATTTTTTCTAGTTATTGATCAGCACAGCTACTTTTCTGAAAGGGAAAGAAAGGGCTACTGGGTTGAGCAGCAAAGTGGCAAAATTTACACTGTATTAATTTGTATGATACCAACTGTATACTAGATGGTAATGCTTCCAGCCATATTACATAGCTGTAGAAATTTCAAGGCTGACTACTGTCACTTCCAGGGGGTATCGCAGCAGCTGGGGATTGCTGGAGTGAGGGTGACCTGGAGTTACCTTTTTCCCGCATAATTCTTCAGTTGCAAAATTTCTAACAGGGACAAGAATCCAGTTCTGAAATTAAAAATGTTCCCCTTCTGTCTTGTGCACACCATGCAGGAATTGATGTAGCTGTGGGGAAAGGGGAAAACTGACAGCTCTTCATGAATAACCAGCTGCAGATCAGGCAGACAAATGAAAATTATTTTCTCATATTCCATGTTCATGGGAAAAGGACAGGATAAAGAAAAAATATGTTTTCCATTTTGCCATTACAAGGAGCTCCTCGTGTTTTCAGGTCTGTATTTTTTTACTCTTTAGTCAAGTGCCTGCTTTAGACAACATTTTGCATCATTAATTCCCCTGATCTTGCAGGCTGTTGCATGTAGGAAGCCCTGTGCTCCCATGTGGAGCCTCACAATTTTTAATGGTGTGCTGTGTGGGCAAAGGCATCTCCCCCTGGAGAGAAACTTTCAGCGTGAGGTGCATTAGTCAGTCTTCCCTTGTTTGTGTTGATCTTCCAGGGAAAAAAAGGAAGATAAAAGGTAGCAAAGAACTGAAAGCCGCACATGCATTCTCATACACATGCACAAAGGCAGAAGCAGGCATCAAAAGAAGCTATTCTGGTTAAGTTTTGTGTTGTCTAAATTGTAAGCTGACAGTATTCACTTGTACCCTGAAACAGCATTCATCAGTTTCAAAATCTCACAGGGAGACATTTTTGTCATGTTTTTATTTCTGTGGATAGAGCTACAGTTATTTTATATGTAAGTTTTTATTTCTATTCATATTTGCTGTTGAATCTTAGTTTTATATCCAGATGAAGAAACTCAAGGACACTTCTCTTGCAGCTGAAAACATTTTTTCTTTAAAAATTTGGCTGCTGTGTTCTTTGATTTATTGCCTTGCTTGTGTCAGACAACGTACCAAGTCTCATGTCACAATATTCCTATTATGAACAGGAGTGGTTTTTTTTCTCCTCTCTTAGTGATAGATAAATCAGAAGCACTTGCATTTTAGGAGACATAGCTACAGTTTGCTGTTCTGCATATTATATTATATTAATTATCTCAGGCACTGCGCTTGAGACACTGTACCTGCCTATTTAATTGCCTTGCAGAAGCTGTTAAGTCTGAGTTCCTATACTGTCATGCAGATTGTATAATCAGTTACTGCTATGCAAAGGGGTGTGAAAATCGTAGTTCCTGAAATTCCTCCTCTTGTTTGTACCAGTGACGGCAATCATACATGGAAGCTCATGTTTACAGAGAGATCATTTTCTGGGCAAAACAGATGGGAAAAATTAATCAGAGATAATAGGCACATTTTACAAATTTGGGGTATATTTTTGTTTCCTGTTTGAAAAGCTATCAATTCAGAAATGTTAACTTGGTGTGAATATTTAATATAATTGTCTGTAACATGGGTGCCAGTTTGGTAGAAATATGCAGAGCCAGAACCAGCTACTTGTGTTCTAGTAAATTCTGGCTTCCTCTCTTAAGTTAGGGAGAATACTTAAAACTCAGAAACAATGTTCAATGCCAGAGTTTTGGCCTCAGCCAGACTCAATGCTCAGTACTTGATGCATAGTGATTTTCCATCCAGTGGTCCTCAAAACTCTATCCAGATGATGAGAATCCTGGTCCCATCTTCCTTTCAGTCATATCACACACCTCAGGGACCCTCACAAGTGAGTGCATCCTTTAACAAGGACACATTTGTTACTAATTTATCTAAATTGCCTTAAATATCTCTTTCATCTAGAAAATAAGGTAATCAGAGGCTGCCTGCTGCACAGCTGGTAGAGCTCCTTCGGGTCTTTCTGTTGGGAGTGCAGCGGAAGCAATACACTGTAGGTCAGCTTCTACATATGTCTGAATATAAAATAGAGTGGAGAGCAAACAGCCATGAAAAACCTGGAAAAAAACTTTGTCACTGCTTGTATCTGAACCTGATGAACATTAAAAAAACCCTGCTAATATTTAATAGGGTAAAGACTGTGATACTCCGTTCAAAAGAGACTAAGCAACTGTTCTGAATGAGCTAAGTATCTCTACAACCAATATCATGAAAGCAGACAATATTATGAAGCACCAAAGAAAGGTGTGAAAATATCTGTAGGACTGCTTATACTCCTAGTCATCCTCCCACAGAAAGACCCTATTAAGTCAAGGTAAATTGTACCAACTGCCTTAAAGTGGTGCCTGTCTGTTCTAATTTTTTTGATACAGCAAGCTGAAGCTTAGTGTGATAGTGATTGTACTGACCTATTAAGGCTGAAACTGATAGGAAAATGCAGTTGTCACCAACAGCTTTGTTATTGTGCTGCACCAGAAATATTCTTTTCTTGCACTGTTCTTGCTTGAAAGAGAGTTAGCGGTTCGCTCCTTTCGTTGTCCAATTTGATAACACTGGTACATTTTGCTATAAGGATGCATTTTAAATGGGGTTCTTTTTAAAATGCATTTGGCAGGCTGAAGACACTAGCAGAATAAATTAGTTATGCTTAGTGCTGCGTTCGAACAGTACCTTTTCAACTGCTTGGAAAACAGTCACTCCACACTTACAGTGCTTTATTGCAACTCAGTACAACTTGTGTCATTCTGCTAAACTACGTTGGTGACTTTTCTCCCTCAATTATTTTTGGTGTGAATTTAGTGTTCATGAAAGATGCCACATTAAGAGCCCTAGAGACTTTTCTCTATTGGTACAGAGGACATTCAAAGCAGTGAGTTCATTATTTGCTACCCTGCCAATACGACATGTAGTTGACCACCCCAGCTGAAGGAGAAAGTAGTTCAGGTTCCTGCAGACTGGGTCTGTGCCTGCCTGCCCACAGTACCTCAAAGGGAGACATTGCAGTGCTATGCAACATTCAGAGCTAAAATCACAGATTTACTCCTGGCTGCCATGTTGTCCTTCATAACACGTCACAGTTTTTCCAGGCCTGGTGTTTGCTATGGGAAGGTGTTTTCAAGGTTTGAGTAAGAGGACTGTACATTGATAGATATGTAGACATGAGTTCAAAAAAGTAGTTAAACATGCAGATGATGGGCTACGTGCCTTAATTTAAGCTCATGTTTAGATGCTCTATTAATCTCCTTCTCAAACTCCATTATTCTTATTTTACTAATAACTCTCGGCTGATAATCACTTACTTAATATTGAAAGTTGTTTGGTAGTGATAAATCCTCCTGTAACATTTCTAAAGTTATTTAAGTCCAAGACACAGCTTCTGGTTTATGGTCCAAGACATGCAGACATCTGAGGGTACAGGATATTTTCATGTGTGTTTGAATGACTCAGGAGCTAGCATCCTGACCGATAAGCAAATGTTGCTCCTAGTGCAGGCAGGACTTCAGGTTCAAAGAGATCTATTTTTTAAACCAGGACATAGCAGATGTCAAGCTTTGCTTGTTTCTTCCACTTTGAATTCAATTGTGTAAACTTTACACCTGAGTACTTGGACCATGAACAATTTATTTGAAGATGCCAGTCAAACAGTGAGCAGTACAAATACTCCCAAAGGCACCTGCATTTGATTTTGCAGATACAGAAGGAAAACTGGTTTTCAGTGTAGTTGAAAACCCCAAAATTTTGTTTCTTAATTAAAACTTTGTTCGTTTTTTTGGGTTTTTTACATATGCAGTAAGCATTGGAAGAGGGGCAGCAGGAGGATTTTTCTGGCATTTCTTTAAAGATATGCAGAAGCATTTTTAAAACTACAGTTTCAGTGAAATACCCAGGAAGAAATTATGACATTATAACATTATCAGTATACTCACGATAGGTTTTTTCTGAGCTTTTTTTAAAGCTAGATTCCCAATCTAGTGATACAATTTGCTCCTATAGTTGGTTGACCTAACAAGAGCCAGATGAGGCTTACAGAGGTTTTTTTGGTGCAGAAATGTTAGTGAAGGCATTGATAACTCCTCTGCCAGCTGACTTGTGAGCCAGTGAACACACAGGTCAAGAACAGCAAGGAAAGGCAAAGCAAAGCCCAGGGCTCTGCCATTTATCTTTCAGTATGTAAGTGTTGCATCAGGAGAGGCATCTTTCTTCTCAGGCCATCAGTCTGTTAGTGTTAAGTCTTGGTGTACTGAAGCATCAGGAAATGTGTCTTCCCTCACTAGGAAACTGGACTGATGTAAACCTACAGAATAGATCAGATCTACATTAAAGCAACATAAAGTAATTGATGCAGTTTAATATGTTCAAGAGAGCTTGCTTTGGTGTAGCTAACTTAAAGAGAAGGTCTAGGCTGCTCGTAGTCCTACAGGTTTTGAGGGTACAAGCATGTGCTATAAAATGTGGTAGGTATGTGTTATCCTGTCCAAAAATTCATGGTAATGGATTTGGATAAAACATTCTCATCTTCAAGACTAGGACTATGGTTTAGCATTGATGCGCACTGTTAAATAGCTCTTGGGGTTCAGATTAGAGCTGTCCGTATTTCACCATCAGGCACATGATACAGGAGCATGTAAATCAACTTGGCATCTTGCTGTAGGAAATGTGCTTCATTTAGGTTAAACCTATACCCATAGTGCCCTTCTCTGGTGGACTGTTAAAACAGGGATTTTTTTTGTAACAAGGGGAGCACATACAAGCAAGTGGTCTAATTTGTGATAAAAATCTAGATTTTATATAAAAATCTAGACACAATTGACTAATAGTAACTAAAATATGAAGTATCTCAAGAAACTTCTCTTGAAAACTAACTGGCATCTTGGGGTTGTTCAAGCTCATTCTCATGTGGTTTTCCATGAGAAGTCTGTTTCCTTATGCCCTCAGAATACTGTCATTTTATACCTCTGTATAAAACATCTGCATCTCAGATGTCTGAGGATCAGTGAATGCTGACAAAGAGGATTTCCTAGATACCTTAGACCAAAGATTTGTTCCTGCCCTCATAGCAGACTGAACATGAGCAGTGTTACCATTTCTGAGTACCTTTTCCTTGATAGGTTTATATTTTTCGTTCATGTAATTTCTCCTTTTAGAGGTACTTAAGTGAAAAAAAAATAAAATGCCTTTTATGATGTAAGATTGTTTGAAGCAAGAAAGCTCCAGAAAGTAATTTTATATGCAGTATGCATTGTACAAAATCAGTTTATATTTCTGAAGCCTTGGTCATCATGCTTCCAAATGCAGCTTGTAATGAGGACATATTAAATAATTAGTGATAATTGCATGCTAAAATAATGCTATGTACACATTAACATGAGTCTGTTTAGGCCATAGACACACAAACTTTATAATTACTGTCTGAACAAAGTTAGAGTTATGCATGAAACTGCTGTGCAGATATTGAGATGTTGTTCAGTAGCTGTACACCTTGGATAGGCTGAAGATTTTCAAAATGAGATAAATATTCTATAGTTACTTTTTTTTTAAAAAGGAAGGGACCTTTTTATTTTATTTATTAGTATTGCTGGACAGGGGATGTTTTCTTAAAAAAACAATACAGCCTTAAAAAGGATAATTTCAAAATGAGAAAACCTGATAAGAATTTTGGAGTTTTTCTGCCTCCTCTACTTACTGTGTTTAATATGATGGTATACGTCACAGCTCTTTTTTCTGTGTAATCAACACTGACTTTTGAACAGAGCCACAATTTCATATCCATTAGTTTCTCTGCCTAAATCATCCAGCTTGTACCTCCTCCATCTTTAACACCTAGAAATTTGTTTCTCAGTGTCATATGTGACTGCATTAAAAAGCTTCAGACATGTTTGTTGGTTTACAATTGCATTTTCAATGGTTTCCTCAGCAGTAATTGTTAATGTCTGTGTAGACCATATGACTGCTGGTACTACCACTGTGGAAAGTTCCAACTGTAAAAGAGAATTGAGTTTCATTGGTGACTTGAAAAAAAATGCATGAAATACCTTAAAATGCCTTGTGTTCACTATGTGTCTGGATTGATGTGCCAGAAGGTATGCAATTAGGCAGCAAGCTGTTGGCTATTAAAAACAGATTCCTATAGTTTGCAGTTTAACATTTGGTAGAACTGAATTTGAAATGCTTTTGCTGATGTTTTCAATTGCAAAGGTAGCCATCATGTTGTCAAGCTTTTTTTCACTTAACTGTGAAAGGACTTTTTCTAACCCCTTTTTAAGACTCTGATAGTGCTCTTCAATCAGTAGTAATATTAAATAAATTCAAATAGGGAATGTTTTTCAGCCTCCTTGGAAAAGTTTTCTTGACTGCCTTTTCCATGTGGGAATGAGCCCAAATATGTTCACCTTTTCTCAAACTGGAGAAATGAGAAAATCAGATAGACTGGTTCTCATTCAGGGCAGAGAGAACAGTTATGTAAATAGAGGCAGGAAAGGGGAAGCTTATTCTTTGTCTCAGGTTTAAAAAAAAAAGTCACACCATACTAAATAAGGGGGGCACAGCCTATCCTTCCTTTGCAATTCTGTTTCCCGTGTTACTCACCTCAGAATGACTAAAAACACAGTATTTTGGCCACTCATCTGAGGGAAAAAGGCTAGGATGCACATATTAGCTCTGGATTTCATTTTTTTCTCTTTTTTCTCTCTGCCTCCAATTTTTTCCCCCAGCCCAGTCATTTTTATTGAAGCACATCTATTTTTTGCACAAACTTTTGGTTTTGAGCAGTTGACATATTTGTGACAGAAAGCTATTTTACCAGAAAAATTCCTACCAACTCCAATATTGATCTTCTGGAGGCCAGTAGCAGGACTCCAATTCTATGAGGAATTTCATCAGCAAATGTAAAAGTAGAGAGTTTAAGGCACGTATTTTCAAATGTTTTCTCTAATTTGAGAAAGAGAATTCACATCTCCCATCGCCTTTTGCCTTCTACAAATACGCCAGATTTCTTCTTACTTGAAAATGTTATTATGCTTGTTCCTTCAGTTGCTGTAAGCCAGCAGAGCGAAACATCTCTATATTTTGTAAAAGAATATATAAACTTTGCCATTTGAATCTTTCTGTCTGGTTCAAAAAAGCCCTTTATATATAACTTTTATATGTAAAAGCTTTTATACAGAAAAGGCCAGATTACCATTCAAGCTTTCCCAACTGTACATATAGAGCATGAGAGCTAAGGTACAATTATTAATATGACAGAGAAATTAATTAATGTGGTAATTGATTTAAAAAATAAAAATAGATCTTAAAAATTAATTATTTTACTATTTTTCCTTTGAAAATACTTTAGGCTTCAGATTTTCAACAAAATTATTTATAGAGTAAAATAGATGGGGTTATTTCTTAAGGGTACTTTATGCAAATAATTGGAATTTTTAACCAACTCCAACATACACTTCTATGGATTAAATGACATTCCTAGAAGGCTTCACTGTGCTTTTTTATTCTGATCTGGTATATCTACTCATTCAGAGTATTCTCACAAATGATGCTGTACATTCAAATGAACCCATCATGATTTCAATGAATACCAAAGCAATTAATAATGATTAAACACTTACATTAAATGTCATTCTCTGTATTTCAGTTAGAAAAGAATTTCTGGCATCGATTTTAATCTGAAGAGAGTCACATTGCCCACAGAATATTTCAAGTGCATATTCAAAGTTTAGCAATTAGCATAGATCAGAAGGCCAGGAACAGAACAGACAGCAAGAAGCGGTTTGGAGTTTTGGTTATTTCACGGGCGGCATGTGCTTTCTCAAGCTGTTCCTTTCCTGGAATCAAGATGAGAACCAACATGAGAAAAAATATCCTTTCCAGCTTTTTGAAGAAGAGATGGGAGAGGTTTCTTGGTTGCTGTTGTCACACTTGGTTATGAAAACCCAGAGTGGAAGTTTGAGTGCATCCACTTTCCTTGGGTCTTTCAGCAGTCCTGAGGTGTTAGAAAAGGTTTTTTTTAATTTAGTTTCTCACAGTGGGTCTCTAGATGTCATTTCTGACCCAGACTGCAGGGCTAATGAAGGCTCCCACACCCTCCCTTACGTGGTTTCTTTTGTGACCACACATATTTTTATATACACAGACACTAATAGTGGGAAGGGAAACAGGACAACCAGAGCAGTTTAATATATCTCTGATCATATAAAATACAATAAGCCTTGTAGCGGGGTTGAAAAGAAGGTGAGGATATAAACATCCTCCAGGGACAGTTTGTCATTGATTTATGACAGAATCTTCTCCAAAAATCAAATTGAAATTGTTTCCATTTTGCGTTTTGCAGGCCCTACCATAATAGCAGCCTTTGCACCTTTCAAAGGATGAAAGGTAAAAGAGTGGTAGGTTCAATGCTTGTACAGCAGTTCAATATTTCTAACCACAAGACTATTGAAATTATTCCTCTTTTCTGGTATGATTGTGAACTAGAAGGACATGCAATTGCTGGACTTGTAATAAGATTCAGTAGTTCTGATAAAAACAAATTATTTGTCTCTCACTGCCCCTTTTATAGGCTTGATGGTGTTTATAACTGTTACCCAATGTCTTTCACTACGCAGGATAGAGTCTCCCTCACTGAGGAGGAATTAAATACAGCACCTGACTGGCAGGGTACGTAGCAGATGGGCAAATGCATAGTGCAACTTCATCTTGGCCACTGCTTGCATGGTGGCCTTTATGAAAGACAAAACACACTTTTTCCCTCCTTTCTCTCAGGGTATAGCAAAGTGACATTAATCTGCCACGTTTGAGATATCAGTTTGGTTAGCAGGCACAAAGCAACCTTAAGCAAAAGGGCAGAAGAGCTTGAGAAATGTTGGTTGTTAGTCTATGGTAACAACCCGATCGAGAAGCCCTGAAGTGGTTCAGATCACAGCCTGCCTGCTAAGTGGTCTTCAGGGAGCCTGTTCTGCATCCAGTCCCACAGAGAGGAATATGGACGGGAGTAGACTGGAGATCAATGTAGGTGCATTGCTCGGGGTGTTAACTACCACACCTCCACTTCTGACTCCTGCAGGATGACAACTCTATCCCCAGAGGGGCAGAGGATTCTGTTGGGGTCTGTAGCAAAGTCTGCTGAAAGCAGGAGAATTGACATTTTGCTGATTATCTTGACTCCTTTGACATCTCACAGGCAGTACAAATGATCACTTATGTAAAGGTTATTTGAATAAAGGTAACAACCCGTGGTGTGACTTAGCTGTGAAAGCACTCCAGTTCCTTTTAGCTGTCCCTCTGAGATTTCTAGTCTCCTAAAATGTGCATGTATTTCTAATTTGCCTGTAGGCTAAGAAAAAGCTAGAATCTAAAGTCTGCGGAGCTTGTCTGAACTGGCAGAATCCACCCAAACTATGCTTATTCAAAAAGACTTTCAGGGCTACAAACAAGACATGAAAAAAATTTAAGACGTTTCTGTCTCAGGGAGCTCCTTTTACTAAATACATCACATCAGGGGTGGGAGCAGCTGAGGAGCTGCTGGGATGGATACTCCTGCCCACAGAGTTACTGGATAAGTGAAGGATTTCCTCTGCAGTGAGGCGCTTTTCTGTGCAGCCCGAAGGCTGCCCACTCCCCAGTGGCACAGAGGAGTCCTCCCTTTTCAGAGAAGTCATACAGCTTGAGCTCTCATTTAGCTTCTCAGCCTTTGCGAGCACTTGGATCATGTTCATAGAGTTTTTCTCAGCAGCTCCCCTTAGGACAAGAGATGTTGGGGAGGGAGAGATGTGCTGGTTCAGTTTGTTTTTTAAACCAACATCAAGAATTTTAGATGAAACTGTTTGATTTGAGGAGATGAAGCTTTAAGAAGCACCATCAAACATTGCAAAAGGCTCGTGATATTTCAGCAGCAAAACTGTGTGTTAGGTATGGCCAGAACACTCATTTTCCACAGTTCCCATTGTGAGGGAGCCTGGAGTGGTGGCATGGTAGAGACACTCGTGCAGAATCTCTCTAGAAAGGGAAAACTCCATGTCCCGATCCCCTAAACCAAACCTGTCATGTGCTGTCAGAGTTCTGCTGGAGAAAATCACAATTAGACCCTGCATCTGCATGCCCATATTGGCATTTTCTTAATTAACTGTATAATTAACTATGCCTAATTAGTGTGTATAGACATACCTAAAACATACAAAAATCTGTCATGGAGAATTGTAAGCATAATTTTAGATATTGCTTTTCTTCATGTCTGAAAAATTCTCAGATACTTTGCTGCACTGATAGATCATAGCTGTTAGATCATAGCCCAGAAGGAAGTTACCCTCAGGTAGCACCTACAGGTATGCATCTGTAGGTGATGAAGATGTTAAATTTCTCTGAATACTTGTCCTAAGCTTTCAATAAACCTCATGCAAAATAATTTTGAAAAGATCACACCTGGGATTAAACCCAGAACTACTGTGTTATGCTGTAATGTGGGAACTGTGGTCAGAAGCATCTGAAACTCCCTTGTGTCTCAGAAACTCCCATAGTTACGCTCCTGTGATAAACTGGAGCTCAGGGAAGAAGGCCCTGGCCACTTTGTTTGCAGAAATATGCCGGCTACCTTTGTAATTATGTTCTGGTCCTACTTATAGGCTCAAGAGGGGTCATGAACCCAGTGCAATAGTGGGTTCATGTGTTGATTACAAAACAGCATATGAAGTGGTATCATACTAAAATCATCTGAGGGCCACATGGTAGTTATGTGAAAAGATTTCTTGTTACTCTTTTCAAAAGAGTTTCTGCTGTGACGCTAAGGTCTCGCCCAAAATGCTGAAAAAAGCCCACATTTGTACATTCTGTGCAATGTAGCTCAAAAGCTCTGTACCTGAGTAGTGATGTTCCTTAGGAGGCTTTTCTTATTAGACCATGGACCAGAAATCCTGATTTACCCTAAAGACAGTAAAACTTGAGCCTACTGCTGTTGCACAGAGACATTCTCATGACTCTGGAAGTGGTGGCAAGGTTTCCATCAGAAAGGCACAAAACTTCAATCACCTTTCACAAGAGAAGATCTACACTCTTTACTGACACAGAAAAGCTATAATACATTTGAGTGTGGGGAAGAGAACTGGTGATTTTTTTTCTGTGTATTTGGGTTGTAAAGTTTCGTTAGAGCTTTTTTTAAAATGAAAATGCTGTACCATAAGTACATTAAGAACATGAGCTGATGCCAAGCTATAGCAGACATCTGGAATTGCCTGTTGGACTCATAATTGCAGTAAATTAGTGTATCATGATTTTTATAACAAATTATGAAATGCCAAGTTAATTATTAATTATTGAACACTTGTTATACAGTATTGCCCGTCAATGAGTGACTCCATCTGGTCTGAAACTATTGCAAATACTCTAAAGCAAGACTTTAAAAGAGTAGGAGGCACTTCATAACATGCAAAGTAAAAGGATAACAAAATAGAAAAGAACTATTTCCAAGTTTTTATTTCATCTGCTTGGTGCTTAGGTTCATTGAAATCCTTAGACTTTTCAGGGTCCTCTAAGGGACCTTCCCTCCATGCAAAGCTGATTGCATGAAGCTCCCACTTGGTGCTGTCTGCCTGCTAATGTTCTCGCCAACATGTAGGTCCATCTGCTGTCCAAGAGGAGTGGACTAGCAGTGACAGAAGAAATTATTTTTGTCTAGTCATTGGCATTAGCAGACTTCTGTTAGACTTTCTGTATTGAGGAAAAGTAATCATTGCTAACACTCAGGGATACTGACTGAGCAACACAAGGTGAAGTCAATCTGATGCTGCTGTGCTCTGCAAGCCCAAACTGGAGTAGCCATCTTCACTAGGGTCATTCTAGGCAGCAAAAGATGGCGCTGAAGCCACATTGAATGATTTTGCTTTGGCAGACTCTTTATATGAGCTTGCCATAGTGGCCAGATTTGTTCCTAAGTGTTCCCAAAATACCCTCACCTTGCTTGCTGCAGCTTTCTTACTTTTTGTCATATTTTGCCATTTGCTCTCCAACGAGAGCAGGAGGTTTCCTTTGCTGGATATGCTGGTTGACCTCCCACATGCCATCTTCATTTCCTTCTAACAAGTCATTTCAGATGTAAAGTTGAGTTTAATTGCTGAAAGGCATTTGAGCATCCTTAGCGATAGCAGTGTGATATCAGAAACAAGGGGTGCAACTGATGTGACTATTTGTGACTGTAATCCCACCATTCAAATGGGATGCGATCAGCTGGCCCAGATTCATGCTATGAGGTATCCTAGGCTCTGGGTCTAAATATTTTTCTTCCCAATTTGAAAAACAGGACTCTAGGTCTGAGCTGGATCTCTCAAACATGACTGAGTCAATGTGGATGATTCTCCTGCCTTTTGGGTTTCATTGTGATTTGTTTTTGATGATACACTCAGATTCCTTCTAGATAGGAGTTTACTTCAGTTACGCATCTGCTATCGACAGCCAGCTAATCACAACCATTTGAAATCTTTGGGCCAGAAGCTCTACTGGTGTCATTTTGGTTGACATGTACTGATTTCCTGAAGGCAGCTGAGGGTGTGGCAAGATATACAGACCTGTCTTGCAACCTATGGATGGTTTGAGTGATTAGTTTCTATTGAAGGACCAGTCATTTTCTTATCTTGGACCACAGTAAATTTTGAGGTTCTTTTCCCCCCATTGTTTGTCTTTCCCCAATCCCTTCTTAAGCGTTGGTGGGTTTTGGCTTTTTTTGTTTTTGTTTGTGTGTGATTTGTTTTCTGAATCTTCCTGTTAATTCCCTCTTTGACTCATTTCTCTGTGCTTCCTGCAAAAAGCATTTTGTTTTTATTTCTAGGCAACATCTGACCATCTCTTCTGTCCTTCTTGCTTGTCACTGTTGTCCCTGCCAGAGTCAGCACAATAAGCCAGAGAGAAACAAAAGTCTCGCTTGCCAGTGCATTTTCCACCTTCTGCTGTCCAGACTGCAAGGGTTAATTCTCATTCAAGCTTCAGTCACAGGCAACCCTAAAGAGGGATTTTTTCACACTCACCACAGCATCCTTCCTCTATTAAAACCCTTTTCCAAATGAAATTATGTGGTTTAGGGCCTGACCTTGCCCAGGTGAGTACTCAAAAGAATTTTCTGGATTACACCCCAGAAGTGCTTTTATTTTCCACAAAACAAAACAAATTGCTTTCTTGCCGACCTCCAGCTGTCTCAGAACCAAATCACAGCAATTAACAAGTAAGACTGATATTCTGTGACTCAGTTGCCACTTGACTGCAGGATGTCATCAGCGCTTAACTGCTTTTTCCCTTCCTTGGGGTAGTATTTCTGGTGGTAATTACCTCATCTATCAAATACAGTGGGTGTCTTCTTACTCAGGGTTGAGACTCTGCAGACTCCTGTCACTGTGAATAGTCACACTCATATCAAAGAAAGGTATTTCTGGTGTTTTAGGAGAGTAACAGGTGCAGAAATTGGGTATGGAGCATTTCCACCAGCAAAGGAATGACAGAGGGAGGAAGAACAGAATGGGGAAACACGTGTAGGGTCCAGTGAAACATCAGGTTTCCTCAATGCCCTTTGAGGCCACTTCCAACAACCCTGGCCCTTGCCCAGGATAAGCTGCCTACTTGCAGGTTTCTGTATGTAATTTCTTGTGCTGCAAACTGCTCAGGATGGTGGATGTGGCTGCGTGCAGCATGTTTGAATGTGTACAGCCAATTTAAATAAACTCAGTGAAGCAGGTCATCCATATGCCAGAAGCACAAATTACTCTCTTGCTGGCAGTTTGCTGGCAATAGGGCTAATATTTTTGCAGTGTTTCACTTGTACACAGGTGTCTCAGCTGTCCTGAGCACCTGTAGCCTCACAGCAGACATGAGCTCGTGGTCCTTAAGAAACTCCTCAGTTCAGCTTGCGGCTTGAAGGTAAGATGACAGATTCCAGGGAAAGATCCAGACTTTCAGCAGATGCAGCTACTGAGTAATATCTATTCTAGAGTCTATCATGCACGAATCCTGGCTTTCTGCTAGAAGTAACTGTCTGTTTTTATGTATATATTTTTTATTTGAATCCTTGGCACCCAGGGACTGAGTGGATTCTGTCATACTCCAGAGACCGAACAGCAAAGGCAGAATTTAGCAGTTTTGTCTCAACTAACAAACTACACTTTTGTTGATTTATTGTTTATTTTACTTCTGTGTTAAAATGTGGTGCTTAAGAACTGTATTTTAATTGCAAATGAAAGAAACATAGTTGTCTTGTATCCGTGGGATGAACGCCTGCCTTCCAAGACTGACTGAGAGGAGAAGGCTCTTTTGCCTTTCTCTTCAGAAGCCCTGGGGAAGATCGGGAGCACGGAGGAGCTCGGTGTTAGCCAGGGCAAGTGAGCTCCTCGTCGGGCGGCGGGCATGCTGACTCAGCCAGCGCGGAGGCTCCTGGCACAGGTGCCGTGGCTGCGTGGGACGGTAGTGAGGAGGCTGGGAGAGCGCCGCGCCGCGTGGGATCCTGCAACACTTCCTCCGAGCTGGGGAGCGTCAAGCAGGCACTAAACGTGGGCTCAGGGTTACTGTCCCGAGTACATTATTCCTTCATAACCTGCTCTCCCTTCCAGGTGCTCCAGCTCTTCAAACTCAGCATTTGTTCCCATAGTGAGAGGACCCAACTCAGACAGCAAATGCTTGCTTTTATTTGACAGGTCCAAATAAAAATAAGGACAGAACAGTCTCTGTAGTCCTATGGAGAATCCTTCTCTGCCTTCAGTGTTTATCCCTCACCCAGTGAAAATTCATGCTGTTGCGAAGAAATGTGCTCAGGATGGCACATTGCAACCTGCCCTGGGGAACTGCGCTCAGAACTGGAGTTACTGGGACATGACAAAGAGAGTGGGAAGACAAAAAGAAGATGCAGAAATGCAGAAAGGGTAGTTCATTTTTTTCCTGCCTGAGAAGGATAAATGGTATGGGAAGGAAGAAAAAAGAAACGTATCTGTGCTGCCCACAATAGCGCGGTACGACCTCTACAAGCCAAAGGAGAGTAATCCCATAGCCAGGAAGGAAGGACAGACTTCTCTCAGGACTTGAGCTAGCAGTGCTGTGTATGTGGACCCATGGAGTGCTCTAACATAGAGGTCTTCTGTGGTGTGTATGTATCCTAGGGGTCTAAGAAAAGGCTTTTCTTTGAAACATGTGTCCTGCAAGTCAGCAGCTAGGCCTTCCTCCCTACCAAGATCTTTCTACATAGTTTTAAATCTAAATACCAGTTGTTACGCACACTATCACCTGTTCAGCTGTATCTTTCTCTAGACTTGCCACCTGGAAAGACTCAGAGGCGAGGTTTTGCTCACCCTTGCTAAATGACCATCTTCATTTGTGACAGTACCACGAAGGGAAGCCCTTCAAGTAGGCAGAACAAGTGTACTAGTAAGAAGAAACTCATTCAAATATCTTCTAAAAAGAAAGACAAACATTCAGGTACAGGAGGCATTGATCATGCTGCCTGTGTGATCAATGGGAGTTTTGCCAGTGCCACCAATGGGAATGAATTGGATGGAAAAGGAATTGGAAGTATTTGTGAAGAAATGCATCGGCTTTGCATTCGTAGGAGAAAAAGCAGCTACATTATCAACTGTCCCGTTAGAAGGTGCTCAGCGAAAATTGAGATTCATTGCTTCTATCTTCCAGCCGTTAATTGTACGTTTGTAGTCTAATATCTGATTATAATATTTAATTGGGCCAAGCCCCATTTCCCCTCTGTATGCAATGTAACAGGCTGAAGAAAGAAGTTAATTGTATAAGAAATTAGAAAAGTCTTACATGTACGAGGATGTTCTTTCTCCAGAGACAGACTGAGATGCCAGCAGACCCTTCCCCTGGGAGTGCTGAGCTTTGCCATGAGCAGACCAAGAAATGACACTGCTGTCAGTGTCTCCAGCTACACATACAGGAAGGTCACACTGAAACATGGCCTTCACTACTGTGTATACGTTAGGTAACAGGTATCAACCCTCAACCATCTCACTCAACCACAGCTTTGCCATTACACAGTTTGTGAAAGCAGAAGACTTACCAAACACAATGAGTGGGGCTTTAAACTCAATTTGCAAATTTGGAGGCCTCCTCTGAGAATGTGATCCTTAGAGGTAAAAATTTGTGTTGAAAGATACAGTTGTGTAAGTGGGAATAGCTCATGATTTCTCGGCTTGGTGAAGGAGCAGCGAATGCTCTGACGGTTACACCAGGACACTGGTTCACTGCATGACTTAATACTGGTCACTTGAAAGAGTGCCTTGGCAATTGCAGCTGAAAGCAAAACTTATCAGAACACCAGATACTGTGTTAGAGTTGAGCTTTCTGGATCAACGTAACCCCATAAGTGACTGACAGTTTTCCTGATGAAATAGAAGCATATTCCGTGACTCTACTAATCAGCTAAGCTTCCATATGTGATGTGATTCTCTTCATTAACCAGATTTGTTCCTTCATCTCAGTTCTCTAAAATACCAGCTTTTAAGACTTTGCCAAACTACTGATTCTTACTTTCCAACAGTCAGTTATGAAAAACTGGTTTTAAATATACCGCCTTTCAGTGAGCAATCTCAGTCTTTTGCAGTAATAATGTCCCAAAATACTTCAGGAGACAAATGTTTACCTTTTTTTACAGAAGCAAATGCTCCTTTAGTAGTAAATGGACAATTACTTACGTGTCACCCTTATTTATCAGTGACATGGAAAAATAAAACAATATTAAAATATGGTTGCAGCAAAGATATCTTCTGGTATGTAATTTCCTCCTCTTTCAAGTAAACGGCATATTTGTGTTTTTTATATGAAATACATTCTGAATATAGCAAAGGATTCCACTGGTAGAACTTGCTTTGTCTCCACTGACAAATGGATTAACGTTAATAAGTAGGCAATATTCCTAGTTTGTAGCTTTTCTCACTATGTATGACATCATCGTAAAATGTGAGACTGTTGTTGCACCAGAAAACATTGTAGAGCAACAAATCAGAATATCATGAAGTACTGGGTGACCAAACTAAACAGAATAGGTAATAGGAAACTGAGTAAAATGTAGTTGCACTAAAGGGATAATAACACAATCTTTTCAGGTAAACTGAATTCATTGGTTTGAAAAGAAAAAGAGAAGAAAATTGGTGTGTGTTACTTAATGACAGAGTGGTTGTAAGCAATAATTATCATGCAATTATGAAAAACTCAAATTTGACAATAATGTAGCACAGAAAGTATTTTCAGAAAAAAATATGAAAGTATAAAAATCATCATACAATGTAGATTATTGGAAATAGCTCTGGCTATCTGTGTGCTAGAAAGATGAATAGGAGTTAGAATTGGTGCCGGGAGCAAGGATGACCAGAGAAATGGAGATTAAAACATTTGGTTGGTGCAGCTTAGCAGACTGGCTGGGTAGAATCTGGGAAAATGTGTGATTATGCTCTATAAATGCATAAAGGACATATGTAGTCAGAATATAGAAGATCTATGTAAGCAAAAAAATCAAATAAGCCCAGAACAAATAAATATATATTTCAAGACGGAAATTAGCAGAAAAACATTTCTAATTGCTGGTGAGATTCTGGAACAGCCTCACATAAGAGGTAGTTTCAGCAGTCTGAGCTTGATGAGTTTATGAGAAGTGTATAGTACGAGTGTCTGGAGCTGCAGAATAAAGGCCCTAAGACTTTCCTTACTGTTCATACACCATGTTTCCTCCCCTTCCCATACAAGCCCACAAAGAGGCAATAACAAAGACTTACAGATCGCAGAAACCTCGAACTGACAGCCCAGTTACACTAAACACTCATCCATGTTTTGTCAAGATGAATGGCTGTGGCCAAATGACCACATTCACGGCCATTGCAATGGCTTTTCTTCAGAAAATGTATAGAGTCACCGTCTGACACTAGGGAGTAAACTGTGTGAATCACTGTCTTCCAGCTAAATGTCATCAACGCTGTGGTATCTCAGACAGCCACTTCGAGTAGGTAGCCTTGGTTGGGGCCCAGCAGCACAAGCCTGTGCAGCAAAAATAGACACAGGGTCCTCCCTCTGCTCTACACACCAAACTGCTACAAATGCAATATTCAGTTGCTAATGTGACAAATGACAAGGTCAAACTGTGCTTGACTGATTCAAGCCTGTTCCAGAACCTTTCTCATAAAGGCAGCAAGTTTCCTCTCTGCAGCAATGTCTGTCCCAGAAAAGTCTAAACAGTGAAGGGACTGGGTCAGTAGTAATAGAAAATTATTGTTTTCTAGTAAAATATTAAAAATATTTGTGTTATTGACCCTCCAGCTGACTTTCTGAAAAATCATTCCCTGCCTCAAACAGGTAGTTGTTTTCCTCCTGCGTCACATGAAACGCACTCTTGTCTTGCATCACAGATTTTCAATTCTGATTAAGTTTCAACCACAATTTTGTATCAGGAATTGTACTTTCTCGAAACAAAGCAGTTTTCTCCTGTATGCTGTAACTGTATTCTCCATCACTGAGTAGCAAAATGCTGCAATTCACCCTCAGCATTCGGTTATGCATAACGTGTGGGGGAAAAGCACTGAATTAAAATGACAGAATAGTCCTCAAACTCTGCATATTATACTAAGCATGCTTTGGCATCTTATATTTAGAGTGAGCTATTTTATGCTCATTTCCTCTTGAAGCAATTTAGTTAATAGCTGAATTCAGTCACAAATCCACTTGTAAATAAACACCTTGTTACAGATTATAGCGTTCTCAATCCACACAGCTCTTTGGCTCAGTCTATCAACCAATACAATCTGCCAATATTGTATATTAGCTTCTGTCAGGTTTGAATGTTTTTATACATTAATGGAGCAGCTTGTAATTTCACCATACAGGCTACCCACTCCTGGATATATAGCACATATCAGATAAATAAGCTGTCCAAAGAAGACATTTGTATTGGATGCTCACTGTTGGTTTCTTCTCATACTGCCCTCAGATGCAGAAGCTGCCCTGGGAGATGAATGTGCCAGGAGAAGTTATCTGGGGCTCATAAAATCTTTTTTAGAAGATTGAAATAAAGTCAGTGCTTGCAGAAGACAAATCAATTGTGACATTTCTGAATAGAGTGCGATGCATTTAATTAGCACAAGACATACTGGCAAATGCTGAATTACCCAATAAATCACTGAATGCTGGAACCCATACAGAGCCAGGAATCAGCTGTCTTTTGAGATGTACAGCAAGTGATAATAGGAAGATCTGGCCATTTCTCCTCCATTTTCTGCTAAATTTCTTCCATTTTGACATTTGCATGCCAGATAATTTTAATTATTTTAAAGTATCAAAGAATTTCTCCAGCCTAATCTGAGAAATCTGTGCCATTATCTGCATCTTCTGAAGACTGAAACACCTAACTTATGATAACCTACAGCTTTGCTTTTCACTCCGGGGAAAATGATGGAAGTTTAGCTTCTAGGAACAAAAGTATTCATAAGAAAAATGTAGAAGGCTGGTCTCAAGGGCAACTGTGGTAGGACCGAGCCCTGTAGCAACCACTGAGACTGGCCTTGATGTCTCATGTAGGGTGCTCCCTACATGATGGGCAGAGGGGGCTCCAGGGGAGCAGATGAGAGGCTGAGCTCCAAGGCAGAGATGTGCTCCCTTGCCTGAGAGTCCTGGCCACCAGCTCTTGTGCTGTGATGAGCTCAGGGCTGAAAGCAGCAGCAGGGTTATTGCCACATCTGGGTGCACATAGGGAGAAGTGCTGTCCTTAATGTGCAAGCCTCATACACTTGCTGCGCCCTTGCAGTGCTGCTGATGCTCCTGGTGTGTGGCAGTTTTGATTTGGCAGCTGTTCAACAAAACTTTTATTAATGTAAAGGTAATCTATCCAAGTGTTTGCAGTCCTCTCACCACCTCGCTATCTAAACACTTCCCTGTGCTTCACTTCTAAACATTTCAAAGAATTCAGTGGCTAGGTGTAATTTTCCAAAGACTGGGGCACCTAAGGCATGTAAAAAACAAACAAACTAACAAAACCCAAAGAAATCTGTAAGATCCTAAGGTATATATATGCTTTTTTCAATATTTTGCACTTAGTATATTTGTATTTACATTACATTCTTGTTTGCCTGTTGCCATACAGCTTAATCATAGCTTAAAAATACATTTGTTTAATAGGAAGTGATATTACTGTTTCAAAAAATTAGCCTCAGGCTAGACTGGGCTATCTTTAGTAATAAGATGCAGAAGATATACACAACTGTATTGCTAATTTTGTGCCTACAGTTATAGAAAGCTGCATATGCAGCTATAGCCATGGAATAAAGATTTTGCACTCATTAGAAGGTCTGTGATTTTTAGAGTTTGGCATTTAATGATATTCCACCATGTAGGGGTGGTCTACAGTCTCTGCCCAGCATCCTCCATTAGGCAAAAGATCAGAACATGGCCTCTTCTCAAGAAGAAATCCAATTGCTCTGGGTGTTGCCAGTATTTGATTTAAATCTGTGTTTATCACTAAATATAAATAAATATAAATTTAGCTTCAGTGCATAGACCTAAATTCTCTATTTTTTCTGGCTGAATATGTTCAGTGCAACATTGATGTAAAATATTTTGTAACCCATCCTTCTCTCGTAGAGAGCTTACTCTCTTATCAGTTTTACACAGTCCCATGTTTGTTTTCAACCTAGTAGTTATCACTGCCCTGGGACAGATCTTCTAAGCCACTCTGCTGCTCTTACAAATAAGAGGTACAATTCAGATGGCACTTTTTTCTTCTCCTTGTTACTTGTAAGTCCTTGTCCTCAAGGAATCAGCAGGGTGTCCATTGGTGCTGGTTGAGATTACCCACAAGCAGAATTGAAAAAAATAGACTAAAGGGCTTCTAATTTTTGTTTCTATCCTGTTCATATAACATCAGCAGCCTCCAGCTTTTGAAACTGAATTTAATTGTGGATGCAAAAGAGTAATTAGTTTTTGAAATTATTGTTGTAGACAATGATAATTAGCAAATATATACAATCATTCACAGTTGCAGAAAATTGCAGAAGAGGACATTAGGAGCCTTTCAAATCATATCCTAGTAATTTAAAAATAAGAAAACTGAGAGTAAACCAGCATTCTGATAGATGGGCAAAGGACAAGAGAGGCAAAATCCTCCTATACAATCTGTAATTTCTTCTGCCTAATTCTACAGAAGGCTGAGTTCTCTCAACCTCCAGGTGCTGCAAAGCTTCCTCCTACCCTAATTTTGCTGGTTCTCCTAAGTGTTACAGTCTTTTAAGGCAATGAAGCACACTGATTACTCAATTAGCCATTAAGCATCCCTTTTTGGTGATGAGTGGGTGACAACTCTGCTTTGCCAGTTTATGAAGTGTAGTAAGGCCACAGAGTTGGAAACAAATTAATTAGTATTCCTCTGGTTCTCTGTCTTTTTCTAAGTTCAGACCAGGAGAACAACGAAACAAAGAAATTAGTCCTTTGTATTATCGCTAAAGATGATTATATGATCGCTTCCTGAGATATTGAGCAGGACCGTTTGTATCACAACACAGTCCACCAAAGGCCAAGGACCTAGAAACTCATTACTGTACTCTTACTCTTAGAGTGCTTACAAAACACTTTTTTCTGTAAACAAATAAAAGGTTAGAAATTCTTAAGCTTCTTACTTTGGAAGGACATGTGAATTAACATGAGTAAACTAAGTTGATACACATAAAATATTAATAGAGGGATTTCCAGCTTGGGGTTTTGCTCAGGTTGGGGTTGTCCAAATAAAGGATGCTAATTTTCAAACACATCCTGTCTTCCAAACAGTGACTGTTATATCGCTTCCTGTGGGCCTCTATGCCAGGGTGACAAAAATGAAAAAATAAGCATGGACAAAAGCAGAGCTCCTACTCCAGCTCCCCCACCTTCTACTACTAAAGCTACTTAATTTCATTGGTAGACACTATTACAGTTATCTTGTAAAACTGATTGCAAACCAGCACCTGACTGAAATCCTTTGAGAGCCTCAGTGTCCAAAAACACCCATGGAGATTTACACAGACCCCTGTCAAAACCAGTGTGACCTCCAGCGAGACTGTGCCCCTCTTCATGCCCTTCATGCCCAGTGCTCTGCAGCTTGGTGGGGCAACCCAGTAAATCCCATTTGGGACCAGCACTGAAGATGCTCTAAGAGGGGAGGGGAATTTGATGTTTGTTAGCGCCGCCCAAATCCTTCCAGTGCTCCCAGCTCTTGTGCCCCAGAGCTTTCAGATCAAAGCCACAGCATTACTGCAGAGAGCGGAATGGTTTGCCAAAAAGAAAGAGGAAAGTCTGCCAAAAAGAGAGCTCATAGAACATTTGGGATGTGTATTAGAAGCATCACCTTTGGTTCTCACTGGAAGTGGCTCTGTAGTCCACACAGACCTGCTTGCCTTGGGAGTGCCTGTCCCCCTCCCTTTTCCTCAGAAAAACCTTAAAAGAGGGATGCTGTCCCCAGCCCAGAAAGGGAGTCAGCTTCTGATCCTGATGAAATGCAGACACAGAACAGAGATCGCTGTTGAGCATTTTATAACACTTTGGCTTAAAAATTCATAGTGCCGAGATAAACAGTGGGTGATCGTTGCTGAAACTTCTGTGGGGAACAGGGCACTACAGAATAAGACTTGCTTTGCAGTAGTCAACAGAGAAAATATTTGCCCCCCTCCACCAATCCTAATAAGCTTTTTGTGCCACTTGCCTTACTGTTGTGTTCCTCTCCTCCAGGCCTTTAAGTAATCTCTTTTTTCCTTTGTCCTGTTTTGAATCCCCATCACGATGCTGGTACTTCCCAGTGGTGTGTAAGAACCACCCAGTTCATTTTTTTGCACCCTTACATTTGTGCCAGTGTCATTAGCAAAAATTTTAAGCATGCTTCATCCTAAGACTTGTGCTTTGGGAGTTCCACCAGTAACTTTCCTGTTTCTTTTCCCATTACCATCCCAGTCAGTTTCAGAGCAAATTTATGATTCTTACCCTAATGCCGGCCTCTTCCAGCTTGAACGTTTCTCATATGGCACCATATGTAGATTATCTTAAATTTAGGTAAATGAAATCTAGAACATTTCATCAGCAATTACCATACAAACCCCCAAAATATCAGGACAGTTTGGTATTATCTATTCTGGCAAAGAAATTTATTTCTGTCTTATTTCCTATATGCTTCTACAGCTTTCACTTTTCTTTACTTAAGGATTCTTTCTCAGCTCTTGCATACTGTTGATGGGCCTGGGTGACTTATCACTTTGTCATAACTATAGATATTCAATTAATTGATCTTTGATATGTGGCATGTCTCACATGACCAGTTCATTGAAAACCCACCATGGGGAAATTCCACTCTCTTCTTTTGCATAAATGGAGCTGTAGGGATTTGTCTTCCACTTTAAATGTGCTAATTTCTGTCTCCCTTCCTTCACCGCTATCAACAAGACCCAAATCTGGCCTTTTCTTGGAAGCAGCAAGCGACAGCGTATGCGCAAACCTGGGAATGCGGAGAGGGGCAGATGGGATTTCAGAGGCTGTTTTTGATAATTTGCCCTTACACATTTGTCCTAGTACACATGAGGCATAACAGTAAGTGAAAGAAGGGAAAGTTAGTCGTATTGCTAATGGACAATTTGTCTCCTGGATGCTCCCCAATGAGGGGGTCCCACACAGGCTGTTGTCTTTGTAAAATTCCAGCCCAAATATGGCACTGGATATATTTTGCTATGTAATGTGGAGTTAACCTGCTGCATTTTCCTTAGAGAAGCTAATTGTGAGCTTTAATGAGTATTTTCTATATTGTACACATCTTCATAGTCAACAGCATTCCGTATCAATTCTCGTTCTGCAACACCTTGCACTAACAAAGAAAATAGAAGCTTTAATTGGTCATATTAAGACTTATGTATTTTATATCTTGCATTTATTGCAGCTATTGTATCTTCAAAATACCTTTTTCCTTGCCACTCCAAATAGGAGTTGGCATTTGACAGTATATATATTTTGGCAGAGATGAAAGCAAGTTAACCGTCTGATGGCATTTTAATTATTTTATTGAGATGGCATTGGCCCAGAATGCTTGTTGGAATTTACAAATGTGCGTTGATTTATATTTTATTTTGTAAACCAGGCCCAAGAGGCTGACTAATTAGAAACATGACTCAAAGCTATAAGGAGTACTTATTGAGTCAGATCATGAAAAGACCAGAATGATCAAAGGCAAACATCTTTCTCCCTTTACATCTGGGGTTCAGGAGGCTAAGTGCTATTTGTCTGAAATCCCTGGCATTACTTCTGTCTTTGTAATGGAGAAGATAATTAACATCTATATCTATTCTGTTTCAGTAAGTACTGTGTTGTTTAGAAGAATGTGCTTTTCATAATTAAACCATGCAAAGTAAACTATTATCAACTTGTTTCATTAGGTGATATTTTGCTTTTTGTCCCCTAAATTATGTTTTCCATTCTATTTATTTAAAGTTTGAAATGTGAGATTTCATTTTAGAAGAAATAATGTGATCAGCTAAATATACAGGCTTTGTGCTGCAAATCTAATTTGCATATCATGGCAACATATAAGAACTTCATTAGTTACTTGGGACCAACTTTAAATGGTGTCAACACTTCTGTGTTGCCATAATGCAGCAAAAATGCTAAAATGTTAATGCATTCATGGGGTAGTCACAGAAAAGGCAAAGCAGAAATGTTTTATACTGTGTGTGCTGCTCCGGGTCTCCACTGAAGCCTGGCTTCAGGACTGAAAGGAAGGAAATGTGTATGTTGAAAACAGACGGAGAATTCAAACTTCTCCTGAAAGCAGCTGAGAGGGATTTTGTTTCCTGGGAAAGAGAGCAGGCAGCATCCATACCTGCCTCCTTCTGCCTCTGTCCTGCCAGGAGGGGACCCATTTTGAGCTGATCTGTGTACATTCTTCTGTGCTGCCAAAGCACTGCAGAGGGACATTGTATTTTCATGGTTGTCTCAGAGTTCTAGGCAATGCCTTTTTCAGGCTGAAGAGCTTAATGTAAAGCATGTGATTAATTTTTAGTGTGTCACAAAACACAGACAAATGTCAGGGTCTTTTGAGTACTGTTCTGTCCTTTGTCGGAGACACACACACAAAGTGAAGTTAATGGTGTAGCACTGGAGTGCAGCAAGAAGCACATTGGAGCTGGGCCCTGAAAGCCATGCTCGCAGTCCTATGCCTGCAGTAACCGCCTGTGCCAAAGCATTCATTACTATGAGCTGGAAATATTCACACCCTCCCACACATGAGGACTGAACTGAGAAAGTTTCATATTGCAAAGTTACTGAAATTATTAAATAGAAAAACAGAGGATGTCTCATATAGGAGACTGACTGATTCAGGTTTAGCAGTGTTAATGGGAGGCAGGACTTTGTTCCAGATCAATGGACTTCAGTAACAACTGCCACCAAATCATTGCAGTCTCAGAGCTGCTCAGTACCAGAGGAGAAGTGGCTTAATACTCCCCGTGCAGTCCCTGTGGGAGAAAAGAAAAGGTATTTTCTCTAGTGACAACATTCATAGCCCCAAGTGCAAGACCAAGAGTCAAGCACCCTCAGCTGTCCTTGGTGGTATGAGGACCTGGAGATGCTCAACATCTGGTGCATTTGTGCTCTTTGTGCTGCATTTCGCTCTCTTCCTCAAAGGAGAGAGTTTCAGTCTGGGGCTGACAGCAGTCACAGGGTGTCAGGCAAAACCCCATTGGGTGTCTGCCCATGTAGTTCCTGGCCAGTAGGTGACCATGTCAAACAGGAGCGGGAGCAATGGAGGCTGAGGACATGGTGCAGTGGAATGGTCCACAGATTACAGACACAGTCAAAAGGTTTCTGCCTCCTGCTAGTTACCCCATCCCAACTTGTGATCAGTCATGTAAAAGGCTAAGTCAGGTCAACTCCAGTTTGCTCTGACTCAGCCTTTTGCATGGCAAGGCTGTAAACCACACATACACAGGAATCTATTTACAACAAAAAGGAAAAAATATCTGCAGACAGCTTTTAAAAATCAGGCTCCTATGACCAAATCTGACTTAGAGCACAGCCTATGAGACAGCTGATTTAGTTGAGCTAATCTAGCAATTATCTCCAGGAAAAAAGTGTTTGTGAATGAGGGGATTTTAAAAAAGCTGTTCCCCCAGTGGAAAAGAATGGGGAACCACTGCTCAAAGCTTTGTCAAGCAGAAATTTAACTTACAAAGGACTTAAAAGAGATATTGCCATGTGGCTAGAATAGTAGACTGGAATCACATAACTAAAGGTAGATAACCCCATCTGAGCAGGTCAGCTTGTCAATGTTACAGTCAATGGAGAGAATGTTTTATATGATTAGTAGAACGTGATACTCATTCCTCTCTTCCAGAAGTTGTCCAAATTAGATTAATCTCAGTGCAACAGACACTTGTTTCTCACCAGAAAGAATACTCCCAGTGACTAGCTCAGACACGGACCCTTGCATTATAGATGTGTAAAGTTAAGTGAACAAAACCTACTCGATGTGACAAATACATTTTTCTTTTTCAAACATTCTTACCACTGCTTTTGTTCCATGAAATATTTGAACTGCAGTGACCTTGCCTCCTTAACTCTTGCTGGTTTTTTTCTGTACCTTATTCATTTCTTCGGGCTGCAAAGGCTGTCAAGAGGACATTGTTCTTTGTCTGACATACCTACTTACTGCAAAGCACTGTGTACACTGCTGTATAAATAACATCTCAGAAAAAAAAATGAATAATTGAAAAGGATGGAAAACTTTGTTCAGTTGACTGAAATACTCCAGTAGAAGCTGTATGAGAACAGAGTCTTCCAGGACAAAATTTCCTAAGCATATCTCTTAAGAATTAATTTTGGCAGTTCTGAACATAGTTCTGTAAAGATACAAACAAGTCACCAGACAATTCTAGGGATGACAAGTGGTTAACAACGAAGCAGGGAGCCCTTCTCCAGCTGGAGCTAAGCTTGTTGATGTCTGTTTCTGAAAATCTTCCATAGCTGGAATTTCCAGTAAGAGAACTGATTTGTAGCCTGACGTGATGAAGTAGCTCCTGTTTCTATCTAGGTTGTGACGTGCTTGACAGCCATCCTTCTGCACTGGGCTATGTTCACTTTTCTTGAGTG
>NW_010162243.1:67699-76229 GCF_000695765.1 Mesitornis unicolor | reverse complement strand
ACCTACAACCATTTTGGTGGGGTAGCTCTCACTGTTCCACTGCCTGCTTTGGCACAAAGTCAAGACCATAAGGGTTGTCAAGGAAGATGGTTAAAACCTGGGTGAAGGGTTGGTCAAGTTCCATTCACTTTGCACTAGATGAGGAAATAGTGATGAAGCAAATGAGCTTAATGAATAGTGGAGGACTCTTTAATATTACTGTAGCTTTATTCTTCAGTTATGAACAAAATCAAATAATTTCTCTTCCTTTCTGTCCTCCTAAAGATTTTGGTTCAGTAATGAGACTTTCTTTGGTTTTTTTCACCTGTCTTATTTAGATGAAAAACTTGGTGTGCTTTTTATTGTGTACCTTTACATTACCTTATACACTGTGGCTCCCCTGGGGACTCTCAATCTTGCTATAAGCCAGGCAAGTAATTTAATAGTAAAAAGTAGTCTACCCCTCATGCATTTCTCACATAGACATTTTCTTCTCAAAGGCTCTAATGCTTATCTGTGGCTTTAATGCTTATCAGAGAAAATAATTGTTAATAATTCCATTAAAATTTAATTATTTCTTCAAGAACTTTAGGAAAAAATTATCTTTAAGTAATTTAGAGGGGAATAATTGATGTAAAGTATGCGTGTTACAACTATTCTTTGGTGTAAACTAAAGTCACATGAGGGGAAAGCTGTATGATAATTCTTTGATTTCCGAGGTCCATTATTAGACACAGAAAGACTTAAAGGAGATCTTCAGTGTAATAGAAAGACATCTTTAATTATTGCGCAGGGACTGTGCTGAGGTGGATACACTCTATCAAAAGACCATACTTGCTACCAAACTTGCTTTTGTACCACTGACAGGGCAGATGGAGGACCAGATGCATTGAGAGGAACCGGAAGATGAAGCATAGAAACATAACTCCTAATTAAGTAAGCAGGTGCCTGTACTTGGTACCAACTGCATATGCTATAATCTTTTTGTCTCTGAAAGTTCCCACCCTTGGTAGTAGCAGAAGTGGGAACCATACAGCATGCATGCACTTGCTTGGGAAAAAAGACTGCCTGAGACATGTTCAAACTGCCTTCCAAGTAAATACAGTACTAGAGCTGCTGTGGTACAAGCTTCAAGGGGAGTTGGCCACCTGAAGACCTAAATAAAGTCCATAGAGGTTTTTACCACTGGTGCAGAGGTCCAGGCTGCTATGGCCTTTGTGCTGTATAGGTCAAAGCAGATGCAAATATATCTACACCTGCGGCAATTGCACTGGTGACTCAGAGCACACCAGAGTACATGCAAACTTGAGGCTAAATGCTCCCGCCTGTGCTAGCAGACTGTATTTTAAGGGTTGCAGCATATCTCATTGGCTAATAACTCCCGTAATTAAGATTTTGGCCAATGCATGTGAAGCTGGGTGGATATTTAGGTGTGCTTTGTTATCACTTAATATTTTCTTTATCACTCTTGGGATATAGACTGTAGGTTGTGCCCAGAGTCTGGGAAAATAATGTCTTTGCTCATGAGACAGACACAGAAAGAGCAAAAGCATTTCTGGAGGAGCTGCTTGAAAACCTAAGTGAACTCACCAGAAGGTGTTGGCAAGGACCTTGCTGTAGAGCAGTAAGTTGCATAGGAAGGAAGTACAGGAGGTCAGGATGAAGAAGATGACTTTATATGTCACAAGCTGCATTGAATACCCAGATTTACAAAGAAGATAACACTGAATAAAGAGAGCTCTGTTTATGTGGTGTTTTTATTTCCCTTGTCAAGAGGACTGCATGAAAACCTGTCTCATTCAAGATGAGACTTTAAACAAGGAGCAGCTCCAAGAGCTTTGCAAGGAGATGAGTATTAATTAATTAGTGATTATAGAAACCTCAAGGACTGACCAACAATGTCAATTCAACACATGTAGGTGGGACCACTTAGTAAGTAGGAGAGATGGTGTGTCTGCAAGTAGTGGGAGACACCCCAGGCCCATGCATACCTGAGTTGGATGCAACCAGGCAGGGTTTGGGCAGAGAAGAGAAAGCCCTGCAGCTCCAAGGGCCTATGAAGAGGAGCAGAGACTGCCCATTTAGAGACATCAAGTAGTAGTGCGCTGGTAACTGGCAAATGCAGACTTTCAGCTTCCCCCTCTTGTGAGTGTGCTTACCCCTGTGGATAACCCTATTTTATCATCTTCATCTGTTTGTGTAATTTTTGTCTCACAGATAGACAGGGTGTTAGTGAGGCAAATGCTTCCCTGAAAAGTAGCATCTTCTGTATGCCCATATCAGTACTGTCTTTTTTTAGGTCTAGAGTTGAGCATTTTATTTTGTTTGCAATAATAACTTTTTAAAATCTTTCTTTCCAATTTTGTATTGACTCTAGCATTTGTGGGGGTGGGATTTAAGGAGAATTTTCTTTTGTTCTAGTGACTGTTATTTTCTGTAACTCTTTTCTGCCCATGGCTGTCTTGTTGCTACCAATCAGACTCAGCTCTCCTGTATTTGCCGTAAACTGAACCATGACATCCTACCACTGATAAAGCCCTTAAACCTTTGCAGACTGTGCTGGTTGTCACTCTACATTAGATCCTAAGTTGTGGCTTCTCACCAATTGCATACCCTTAAGAAATATATATGCATATTTAACTTACATCTTTTATATACTTTTGAGCCATTCATAAGGTACCAAGAGAGCCAGTTTAAATTTGTAGATTATCTATTACGGTAAGAATTGGATTGGATGCTCCCTTACTCATAGCAATGCATGAACTCCTTCTCCAATAAAAACCCTACACATTAGCTGCCATACAAAAGGCAGCTAGCAAAAAAAAAACAAAAAACAAAAACAAAAAACCAACCAAAAAATGGTTGGGAGAAAAAATTCTGCCCAGGATCAGACTACCACAGCCCCGGGTTCCCCCATATACTTGGTTAACAGTACAGAGTAGTTGGATGGGGGCCTTTTGCACTGCAGCTATCAGAGCTATGCACTGAGGCCCAGGGGCTGCTGCTCCCACCCCCTGGGGCACCTCTGGGAGAGGACAGGCAGTGACTGGCCTCAGTGGCCACCTGCTCCTCTGTACTTCCCAGCCATGGGGAAAAGCATCAAGTCATCTCTCAGTGCAAGGCAGCATCTCCTGAACCCCAGTTACTCCAAGAGGCACATGCCCCAGTGCCCAGCATGTTGTCCTCAACTCCCAGTATATAAAGAAAAGACATTTATTTGTGGAGGTCTCAAAATTAAACATGCGGTAAAGACAGGCCAGTTATACTTCTGATTTTGTGTAATTTTCTTGTAGTAAAGATCATTATAAAATATCAGCAAAATATGAAATCTGGTGCTTTTTCAGAGCTTATGCCTATTCACAGGTGTTCATTTTAATTCTTAATTCTGAGTTTGTAGAAAGCTGGTCACTCCTGACCTAGAGTTACACTAGAGTTCTTACTAGAAAATAAACTCAAAATCTTGCAGCTATGAAAAGCTAGGTGCTTTTGGGAATATTACTACTGCTACATTTCATATAGCTGCTTTCTCATGTTCCGTATATTGGCCAGTGATCCTCCAAAGACTTCTTTCATGCCAAGGCACCTCAGGTGTGTTGGAGGTCAATCTGACCTTGCTGAACTGCCTGCTAGCAGTTTTACTTGCCAAGATCAAGATAATCGGCATCTGGAGGTACCTCTCATTGTTGCAAGAAGATATTGTAGTAACTACATAGCCTGTTGTTAAAAGGTGAGAAATAGATAATTCACCCTGATGGATCACTGAAATACCATATTGGGTACCTTGTCCCTGGCTATTGTATAGGCATATGTCCACCAAGATGTGGTTATGTACCACAGACTGACCACGGTAAGGCTACAGTCTTATGATTCTTCCTGTTCATGCAGGTCTGTTGGCTTCAGCATCAGTTTCAATACATGTAAAGGGCAGTGGGTGGCTCCTACTTTCAGAAGACAAAGAGATTGTAGACCAGAGAGTGGTCATGAATCAGATTCACAGAAAGAGCTGTCTAGTGAATTTGGACCTCAATAGGATGTAAATGGTTCTGGATATTGCCCTCTTCAATGCATGGTATTATCCATATAAGGAAAAAGTAGTTAAAAATTGTACAAGCAGATAAACTGAGAATGCTAAATGATGATAAATTGAAAGTTAAGTGCTAGTGGGACTATTGGAGGATGTTAGTAACTAGCTTTAATGGCAAAAGTTTTCATGTATGATATGGTGCCAAAGTGATATGGTGACAACAGAGGTCAGGAATTATTAGTATTAATATTGCCTTGAAAAGTACTTACCAAACATTCACATTCCCCACTTAACTGCAATCCCTCCTGACTGATTTCCATTCCAGATAAGCTGGCAGATAAAATGGATGGATTTTCAGAGTACTGGAGAGGTACTGCAACCACTCTAGCATGCCATTATACACAAACAAATTTAACCAAAAGGTAGACCATCCCACTTCTGGTACCTGAGCTAGCTCACCAACCCCTGCATCGCCATACATCTGGGATGAAATAACCCCCTGCAACAGCACAGCCTGGGGCCAGCTGTGGGTGATGGTAGAGAGGCAGCTGAACTTGAGTCTGCACTAAGCTCTTGTGGAAGGGAAGGGCAGCCATGTGCTGGCCTGTAAGTGAACAGTGCAGCCAACAGATAAAGGGACATGCTTATTGCTCTCTGTCTTGCACTTATGAGACCACATCTTGTGTGCTGAGTCTCAGTTTGTGTTCCTCAGTACAGAAAAGGCATTAACAAACTGGACATTCCACAGGTGGTACGTGAAGAAGATTAGGGGCAGGAGCACAAATCAGGAGTGTAAATATGTGAAGAGACTGGAAGAACTGGATTTGTTCAGTTTGAATAGCAGGGGGGCAGCATCTCTGTAACATGGTGGGTATCCTGTGCTGTGCTGCGAGGCTCTGTGCTGGTGGCACTGTCAGTGGGCAGCAGGAGGCAAGTCTGTGGCTATCCACCTTCTCCTCCCAAAGCAAACAGATCACAGGCAGTGATATGCTGTCAGGCAGGAGACATCTGTTCTTGAGAAATGAAAATAAGATGAAACCTTATGGTCTGAAGAGTGCGGAGAGCAGCCCTGATCCAAAACTGAATGGGACAGAGCTTATGTGTGCAGATTGATGTTGGGTGACAAGAATCATTAACTGCCTTTTAAGGAGTAATTCAGATCTCGCCAGCACAGTAGGCAGTGTTTTTACAATGAGTTGAAAGTAGATCAAATAATAGACCAGCCTATAATTTCTCTGCCAGTTGCTGTAGTTTTATAGTCTTTTATTTCTGGGTTGGGTTTCTTTCAGTTTTAGTCTGGGAGCCTGGCTGTGCATTTCTGTAATTGAAGTGAACAGTAGATGACTGGCTAAATTCCTCTGAGAGTGTGCTCCCAGAGACAGTGTCAATAAACTGAAACATGCAGGGTTATAATTATCTGCAATCTGTCTAATATAATAATTTAATATGTGTAGGCACAGAGGGTCAGCTCTTTAGTTCAAATTAGTACGTCTCCATTGAACTAAATGGATCTTTGCCAGACTTCAGCAGCTGAAGAACTAGCTCAATATTTTCAAGCAAATTGTGATTTCAAATAGACAGTTCACCTCAAGAAGTTTGTCCACCAGTAGTACACTCAGCCTTCATCACAGAAGAAGAAATACCACTCTCTGTAGAGTGATTTGCTGTTGCTTTCTGTACAGCACTCTGGAAGCATGTGTGAACTCACTGTGGTGTTGAAAGAGGTATTTGCCAATGCCAGAAAGTGAATGCTGATCTTTACCATCAGCAAGATGCTGAGTGAAGTACAATTTAGTGGAAGGAATTAGTAAAACAAGACAAAACGTCTTCTCTCCCATGAATGCAGAAATGTTTTCTGATTCCCAGAACACAACCTGAGTTGATTGGATAACATGACATTAAAACTGCTGACACGCTCGGAGATGGGCTGCTTGTTTACAGTGAATTGAAATTCAGATCCATATTGTCGGAGCAGGGCTGGCTGCAGACAATTTCGTTTTGTTTTCTTTTTCCTACACCATTTATCCAACAACGTTTTTCCCAAGAAGTACTGGCTTCTGCTAACCATACAAAATATGTCCATGCAACAAATCCAGAAGAATGTGCCAGCTCAGGGGCTTTATGGTCCTCATCATCCATCAAAAACTTCATGTTTTTACATTTTTTATCTTTCAGAAGGCAGATCTCTAATAGACTAATTGTCTGAAGAGGCTGGTGGGCTGTTGGTTAGGCTGGGCTATGCTGAAGCCTCACGACTCCACTTCCTGGATGAAGCTGAACAGAAGATCCAAATCTGATGTTGCTGTGGTCAGGAAGGGAGCAAAAGTTTGTGGCTGAAGCCATTGCAGCTAGTTTGGAAAGGAACTCCTGAGCTAAGGCACTCATCGCTTTACTGATTTGTTCTCAAGGTATATTTCATTATCATACATCACAACCCTGTGCTTCTCAAATGAGACAGGCTTGAAAAAAAACGGCGATCAGTTTTGAAATGTTCCCAAGGTAATGGAGCATGGTTAGAAACTTGATAATTTTCCATTTCTTGTACATGATGGAAATGGAAGATAATGCTGAGTCAGTATGAATCGAGGTCTGTAGAATTTAAGGCTTTTTTTCATATTGGAGCTTCCCATACTACTTGTTGCCCTGTGAAATGGGGTAGTTATTTCACCATTCAAACACATACAACTTATTTATGCAAGCACAACCTCAGAAAAGCCTTCAAACCACTGCTTCTACATGAAAAGCATACTCTGCAATCCTTATTATGATAATATACACCAGCCAGTGGATACCATTCATTTTTTGGAATTTATTTACAGGACACTGAAGATAGGAGGACGCTCTCTGATGACTACCCTGTTGGCGTACAGCTGAAGAACACAATTTAGAAGAACAATGTTGCATCACTCAGGATATGAAGTTTGGAAGAAAAGTTTTGTCTTGGAGAGAGACAGAAAAACTGCTTAAGTGCTTTATGACCAGTGCACATTTCTGTTGGGATGTCTGAAGTTAGTGATCATGTCTTCCTGTCCTGCTAGGAAGCTAAAGCTTCTTGTTGCTTTCTGCTTGCAAGCTAAGTTTATATTAAAAAAACCCTATCTGCCTTAAAAAACAGTAGTTTCGAGGCATATGAGATCAATAAATTAAGAAGCAGCTCAGAAAGGGTTAATGGGGAATGAATGATGGTTCTGACTCTTCCAGTTACAAGATCTCAGAGACATATAATTTCACCAGCAGGCAGAAGGTTCAAAATGAAGAAGGTGGTTTTTACACACTATGCAGGTAATCTGTATGACCCCTTGAGTCTGGATTCTGTGAATGTTAAGAATTTACACAGCATCAAAACCACAACTAGACAAATTAATTGAAAAGAACACATTAGCAGCCATTAGAGGCAAAGGCAAAGCCTCTTCTTCAGAAAGTCTCTGAGCTACAATTTTTTTAGGTCAGGGAGAGAATTTGGGGGAAATATAATCACCTGCTCCCCCTTCCCTTGCTTTAGTATTCATCTGTTGTTGGCCACAGTCAGGAAGAGGACACAGTGCTCCACAAACCTGTGGTCTGCCTCAGTATCACCAGTCTTGCATTCTTAATTTATGCTGCATTATTGAATAGGACCTCAAAATTACTGTAAATAATCCATTATAACTGAGAAAGAAAAAGGGCTGGAGAACATCTTCTGAGACCCATCCCTTGATTTTAACTTGGTTGTTCACTGGAGTGCCATAAAAAGTTACAAGTCTGGACCACAATGTATTTATTCAATCTTTGTTGAAATCATAAGGCATTTTTGAAGTCTTGGTAACAGTTGTATAGGAACCTTGCAGTTTCCCAAGGATTCTTCCAAAAAGAGCCATGGCATGTACCGAAGCTTTAAAATGGAGCATCCATTTGTATCATCCTTCTTCCCTGCGCTCCAAACCAACAGACAGAGTCGCTCTATAAATGTCAGATCTAGCTAAAACAACTTGCACTATCTGAGGTTTGCATATATGTAATCTTGTCAAATGAAAGCCTCAACAAGCTTGCTGCAACAAAGGACAGAGTGAGCTCCTTCTGCTGTTTGTAGTGGGAGCAGCTAAAGCCTCATCCCTCCCATAAAGGCAGTATGTTGAAAGAGACTGGGAAAGATGCCCATGTTCTAGCAATTTTTTACTTGCCTGTGTTAAACAGAAAACAAGTTATTGCCACAGTAAGAAACCAGGCTTTAAAAATGGTAGAAACATGCCTCTTGGACCTGTTATGTATACATATATTTATCAGCCTCTGTAGGAGAAGAAAGTGTATTATAATATGATTACTCACAGTGAGGAGCTGCTGGAAACCTAATAGCTCTCTGTCTTCTTGAGCTTGCAGAGCTCTCCACTGCAGCCTGGAGGCTCCTCTTACTCTGTGCTCTTTGCCTTCCTAAACTCAAACCTATTCTCTCAAACAGAAGTTCTGTTGCAAAGCACAAAAATGTATTTCAATAAACTGGTTCAGACTGAATTGCTGACTGCAGGACAATTCTGTGGCTTCACAATAGGA
>NW_010162243.1:48905-67668 GCF_000695765.1 Mesitornis unicolor | reverse complement strand
GCTGCCTTCTTTACTGCATGATAAATAGCAAACCTCTTGCTTCTCTGCCACAGGCTCAGAGAGCATTGTGTTATCACCATTGCTTTTCCGATTTATTCTTCATGCCTACTGGTGCCCATATAAAATCTCTATTTATGCTCAGGCTTCTTCAATTTTTTTCATGGATTATATAGTGCAACAATCAGATTGGCAATTAATGTAAACATATATCATGGATGTGATGTGAATTATATTTTAATTCTCTGTATCCGTTGCGTCTCAGTTTGTGCAGTTGCTGGAGCTATGAGGCCATTAACCCCGTCAGCAGAGCTCTAGAGGAAACTTTGCTCAGGTTAGCACAAGGCCTGGGTCTGCAACAATTTTTTGATGTATATAAATGCCAAAATCTTCTGCTTTCACCCAAAGTTTGCAGGGTATTATACTGCGCTGGGCAAGGTGTATGTACCTGTTGTTTTACTGTTCTACTGTTGTTCTACCTGTTGTTTATTATGGCTGGAAGCTACCCTCAAGCACTAGCAATACGCAGGAGTTTGTTTTCACCTAAATCTTTGTGCCTAGTGTTTCCTACTAGCTCTTTGAAGATGTCTTCAAGGGCAGTGAGGAGTTTGGCTTTCACCACTGTTTAGGTGCAAGGAATTGGTGGAATTTTGATTATTTGAATATATCACTGAGGACCTTTGCCAAAGTCCACTGAACTTAACAGAGGGACTAATACTAACTGAGTTAAGTTTTGGTTCCAAGTCAAGAGTGAAGAACTTTGCCCTGAATACTGTGAAATCTGAATCCATCAGATTAAAAAATGCCAGAGGAAGAAAAAACAAGAGAGTAGATATGAGTATGTGGCTACAAAGGTGGGGGCATATATGAGATCCTTTCTGTGCTAGTGAGAAACTGAGCCAGCCAGTCTACCCCTAAGCCTTGGTCTCACTGAGCTGTAGGAGTAATCTGATGGCTTTTACTCCTCAGTAAAGAGACTGAATACATTTGGGTCTAGAAAAGAGACCCAGTCAATTATTTCTTTCTGAGATCCAGCAGTTAGCCAGTTTTTAATCTTTTTTTAGTATGTGCTTCATTGGTTCAGTTAAATGTTTTTAATCAGAATGTCATACCGTATCAAATAAAAGAACCTGTGGAAATCTAAGTGTATTATGTCAGCTGTCACTTTTTATTAACTAAGCTTGTCAAAATGCTGGCAACATTTCAGTGTTAAATGCTAACATTTAAAAATCTACATTTAACAGGGATGCTGCTGTTTTCATTAAAGCCTGTTGTTAGTCTTCCTTATACTTGCATCTTACACTGTACTTAAACCAGTCTTTAACAATAACATATGTCATGCTCGATCTTTCCCATGGCTTTGCTCTGGATCGATGCTAAGCTAACAAGCCTGCAGTGAGCCATGTAATACTTTTTAGTCGTTGGAGCCTTTGCCCATCCTTAACACTTCTCCCGTGCATATGCATGCATCTGTCATTGTGCAGCACCAAGCACAGAGTAGTCTCATGAAAAAGATACATCTCGGTGAAGGTTATGTATTTCTGCATGCAAAAAATTCAGCTCAACCAAAAGCACCTACAAGTGTTTTTACAGATACAATGAAGATAAACACAGCATAACCTCTAAATTTTGATGCAGCCTCTGACTCAACTCCCACAGTTAACACAAGCATCTTTCACTGAGGTTATGTAGACACTGGTTAATATTTACACAGTGCTTCGAAGATGCAAACTATTGAAGTCCTAAATAGTATTCAGACCTACATAAAGTTGCTGGTTTAGTGCAAGCACTAAAAATATAGGCCACCTGAGGCGATATAAAACCTGTGAGCAAGAGCATAATTCTAGTTCAAAGCTTATGTTCTAGCGTAACAGACAGGGTCCTGAAAAGCGCAGAAATATCTTGTAATTAGCTGTCCATTTATAAAACACTGTAATGTCTAAGCTGTGGCATGGTTACAAGGAAAGGACATACAATGACACTGAGAAATTGAATCAAATATGCTATAAAATAACAGTCCTAAAATAGTAAACGTTGCAATGAATTATTAAAGTTGCTTATTTTAACATTTTATTTACTGAATTTTGCATTATTAAAGTTACAAATAATCAACTCACATTGTGTTGTCATTGAATCTGGCCTCCCTGAAATTTGCTTTGTCTATCCAGTTGGTTAACGTGATCTCAGCTGTTGACCTTTTTCTCATTGCACCCTTATGATTCATGCCACTGACTCTCTTTTGCCCATTCTTTCTCATTTGAATTTTCTTGGTTGTGCCTGCAAAGCTTTGTAAAGCTCCAGCACACCATGAATCTCTCATCATGTGTTTTCCCATATGCAACACCTCTTGTCCTCCATGTCCCAGAGTGCTAAGTTAGTGCCTTTCATTTAATTTAATCCCCAGCACTCATCTGTCTTGCAATACTCAGATAAAAAAAAATTTAAATTGCTTGGTAAAATGGAATCCCTTATGAGATGCCAAGCATATGCCATCTTTCCTGTGATTGTTTTCATGCTGTATAATTTTCATATACTTTTACAAAAATATCTAGCATGGTTGCATGTAGAGATCAATCAGTGGATTCTTGAACATGGTGACAAGTAGAGACTACTCCTGTGACATGATCCAAATGGACCAAGACATTTAGATTCAATTCTCTGAAGTCAGCAGCCCAAAAATGAAGGAACCTGTAATGCTAAAAATGGAACACTTCAAACAGAAAATTTTTTAGACGGAATGAAAGTACAAAAATATAGAAAGAGCTCTACCTATACCCTTCTGAGTTCCTGGGAAAAGCCTGGCTTTTGCTATCCAGTGTGAGGAAATGATGCTGGCCCAGCTGCAGGATGACATCCTGGTCTGTTCTTGCTTGTGTCACTGTCACCTTCCATGTCTCATTCAATGCTCACCTACAGCCCTCCATGGCAAACATGATGTAATAAACACACAAAAAGAAGAACCATCTATTGCAATTTTGAAGAGAACCTGAGAAGGCAAGTCCCATGGACAATCCCTAGATCTTCTTCAACATTCTTCCTGTCCTTTGTCGAGGTCGAAGACCTTTGATGAGGCAAATTCCTTCTGGGGCAATGCCACAGCACAGACAATCCAAGCAGCAACACCGAAAGCAGGGTCTGTCTTCTTTTGTGGCATGCATGCTTTACATTCAAAGCTACCTATTTATAATGCTTCTCATATGAATGCTAAAATGGTATCTGCCATTTTTAAAACAACACTTTTCTGTTCTGGTGAAATGTTTTTATTTTTGAAGCTACCTACCTTGTGAGCATAGTCATTCTGCTGGCAACGACAGCTGCGGTTTGACTCAAGTCACAGTAGCAGAACTGTTTTGCTATTACACCTCACTTGCCTTTTTCTCTCTGAAACTTCTCCTGACAGATGAACTTTTGGATATCTTCAAAATGTCAGTTCAGTGGCTGGGTAGCTTTGGGACTGTCGGTAACACCTGTCTAATGTCTGAACAAGGATGCTGAGTTGTCTGTACCTAAGCACGATGCTCACTGCCGTCACATGTCCTTAGAGCAGCCCGTGTGGGAGGAGAGGCTGTGCTGCTCATCAGCCAGGGTTAGGCATGCGTTTAGTTTTAGATATAGATGTATAGTTGTCAAACAACACCATTAAACCTGCTGCCTGCCACTACCTGCCTCTGAGCTTCTCACCCTGCTCTAGGGAGAGGCAGGCAGTGCCAGCTGGGGAGTAGAGCAGGAGCTCCACCCCATCCTGACATGTGTGTCTAAGAGCTGGGCTTGTTCAGCCAGAGGAGAAACCTAAAGGGAGAGGCAATTACTGCCTTCAGCTACCCGATGGGGTTAAAGGCAAGGCAGTCAAACTTCTCCCAGAGTTGAGCAGTCAAAGGAAACCTTCACACATTGCAGCAAGAGGAATTCTGATTAGATGTAAAGGGAAATTTTTTTCTTTAGGAGTGTGCCAATTATTTCAACTGTAAAAGAGGTTGGGTGAGTTGTGCCATAAACATGCTTTGGAGGTCATGCCTTATTCTCCACTGATCCTACGGGGGAGCTGGGGTGAGCAGGTCAGCTGGAGGTGGTTGTGCTGCAAACACCATCTGTACTGCATGAGCTTCTTGGCTACCTTGCTTGGAGTCACCCAGCTGCTTGCCCTTGTGCCTTTAAGGTATTTCACGAATAATAATAGCTTCCTTAATAGTCACTGAACTTTTTTTAAGGACACATAAAGTGGAAACCGTGCATTTTGGCTTATTGTTATAAATGGGCATGTGTTTGATATACAGTAAATGTTACTATATGTTTTTTTTCCTATTCCTAAAAATGATATTGCTTTTCTGTTGTGCTCAAACTCTTTTTGTCATTAAAAGAAAATCCAAGATATTGGGTAATCATTCCTGGGCTGTTTCCATTAAAGGCTAATAATTGTGAAGTACAACTACTAAGGTGGAGTGCAATTTGATAGTTCTGTCAAATTCTTCAAATTCTTCAATTCTTCTCTCCCATAGAATTGTTTACGCTGTCTCACGAACTATGCCCTAGAAGAAAATAATATCAGTGTGTATTTTCTTCCTTGGTCCAGCCATCTGTGCCAAAGCAATATGTTTTATGTGGAAAAGCCAAGATACTTTTCCAAATGTAGTACCTAGCACCAAGGCTTTCTGTATCTGACAATAATAGAAAGAGGGCTTGCAGATGCTGGCCTCTGTGATGTACTCAGTTAACTTGGCACAGTCTTACTCTGGAAGGATTTCACTCTTGGTGGGATGCTTGCAAAATCTGTCAACCTAGATGGATGCTCAGTGCTGAATAAGCTTTGTTTAGTATTTGTGCGCTAGAAATAAGTCAAAATGCTCTTTGATCACCTTCTGGCCAAAAGGCAGTGCTAGATTTTTCTGTGCAAAGAACATTTGCAATCTTATTTAACAATTTCTGAATCACGTAGAAACAAAAATAAATATTGAAATCCCACAGTTATTTAAGAACATGTGAAAATATGATTTATGTGAGTGACCCAAAGACTTCTGTCCAAGCTGGAACAAGGGGAGGCCTTCTGCTCCTTTTGTTTCCAAGAAATTTTTGCACAGCTTCAACCAGTTCTCTTGACAGAATGCAAATTCAAGAAAGTTCTCTTTATAGTATTTGAAATTAAGTACTGCACAGATATTTTGTTAACATCTGTCTGCCTCAGTTTAGGGAACAGAAACTGATTCATCTGAGGAAGCTGCTGGCAACCGACATACAGAAACACTGAATTACAGCCAGCATCAGAATCATAAAAATGCACTGTTTTGTTCAGAGGGAAGAATTTTGTAATTAGCCATGCCAAAACCTGCCTTTGTTGACAGAAATGGATGAGGGCGCATTATCTCATCTCAATATCCAGTTTACCAGGTCACACACTGGCAGAGCCCTAATCGCATCCCTGATCCTGCAGAGATGACAAAGCCAAGCTTGTTCCTGGCTTAGGACAAGCTTCTCTAAGTGTCTGTCTTTGAAAACTGGATATGTGGCCATCCCCTTTATGGCAGCAGGCAGCCCTTGCAGGGAACCTCCTCTATGATACTGCTTTATTCTCTTCTTCATCCCACTTTGGAAGGGCTCTGGTGTCAAGGAGGCGATATCTGGAGACAGCAGCAACCACTGCTACCAGGGCTGCTCACCAGCCCTTCACTGGACCCTTCAGTGAAGTCCTCCCTGGATAAAGGGGTTGACACTCCAAAAATACCCATCAGGTGACAGACATACTGTGAAGCACAGGAGAGGCAAGAACTGCCCAAACATTCTGTTGCTGAGGATGGGAATCTTTTAGGGTGATTTTTTTCATGGACGAGGCTAAGGGAAAGCATTGCTCTCCTCTCCATTACAACAGTCTTTACAGAAATCTCTGGAGATAGCACACGCTGGGATTTTGCAAGACATTAATTTCTTCTGAGCATTTCTGGATCATTTTAAGAGTTTTTTTTGTCTGACTCATTGGTGCTGAGGCCCTGCTACAAATACTGAAATGAGAAAAAGAGAAGTCATGTCTCTCCTACCTTTTTGTGCTTTTTCATCTCAGAAGGTGTCTTGAGTGCTTTTTTTTTCTCTCTGCAAGTTGATTATATCTCCTGGGAGAGACTTATAACAGAGGAAAAACAATTAGATGGCTCTGGGAATGTCATCAGGAAAATACTGCCTTCTCTTGACTCTGTGAGAGCAAATGTGCAGCTAAGCCTGCTAGTGTGGACAGATGCTTGAAGAGCAACTTTAGCAAATGCGATAAAAAAATGAAAGATTGACGAGATTCAATAGCTGAAACTTCTATTCAAACGGAAGCATTTGTTAATTATTATACCACAGTTAAAAGACATTTGGAAGTGATAGGCAAATAGCTCCAGTAAGGAAATAATAAAGAAATAACAACAATAATAATACAAGTAATATCAGGCTATGTTGGTCTTAGGAGAGCTTGCTTCTGATTTCATCTAGTTACTCCTGCCTTTGTTACTGTATCACATGAGTTGCACATAATTTACCCTTATATCCAAAACTTGTATAAATATCAAAGATACTTCCAAATCTTTTCAGGAAGACTTGAAGGCAAGAGGGACTTTAAGAAACCAATCAGCCTATGTGATAAAGATATGTTTGCAATGATCCATTGAGTTGTTTACCAACAAAGGTTCAGGCAACAGGATTATGCACCTTTGCTCATACATTTAACAGTTCATTAAGTTGTACAACAAAGGGATCTCAAGCTGTTTGCATACTCATTTTCAGGTATTCTCTAAGAAATTATCTAAAGATTTAAGGAAGGGCTGCAACTTTAATTTTTTTTAAAAAAAGACACCATCCATTGTATAAGGAGGTTGTTTTTTACTGCTGTTACACATATCAATAGAGTTCAGTGTTGTAACCAATGACCATGTACTTCTGGAAACATTTTTAGGAGACATCTTAGGTCCCTAGACATTTTGGAGAGCAACTGAATTTCTTAATATGCATTATACTTCCATTATTACATCGTCTTTTTATGTTGATATGGTAGTAGTGATGCAATGGCTCAAATCAAACACCTTACACACTTATTTAATTGTAAGTGCCACTGTATAATGGAATATAGTAAACATTTTTTGTTAAATTATACAGCTACTCCCATACACGTTGTATATGCAAGTCTGAAGAGCCCAGAAAGAAAATATTTGTAGTAATACCTTATTCATCCACATCCTTTAGAAGCTCTCAAAAAATACTGAAGCAAATCTGTATTCCTCTTTTCCCAGGCATTTCAGGGAAGTTATAGTAATAGAAGTTACATTGAAATGTTCCATAATGCTAGGATAGCAACATTTTCCAAATATGCTACCAAATATGTGCTGGCATATACTAGGAATGGGATACAATATGTTCTTAATGCATTGAACCTGAATCACTGAGCCAGAGCTGGGGTAAAGCAATGCAGTCTTGCAGTGCTTCCTTGAAAGATGGTGGGCAGAAGGAAGGCTGCAAGCACAGCACAGGTCACGCTCAGCAAATTGCAGGATTAATCCTCTTTGAAATGAACTGACCGTCTCTACATGGTTTCATTTATTTTATCGAAAACTTCCCAAATAAACCAGTTCCCAAAGGAACCTTATGTTATTAGAGTTGAGAAATGGTAAGTTTCTGCTCTAATTAGGAAAATATGAATAAATAAAAAGGACACAGTGTAAAGTGAAGGGTCAAATGCATGCTGTTCAAAAGTCTTTTATCAGAAAGCAGGGCCAGACTCACAGCTGTTGTGAATCATTGACTTCCTTGTTAATGATCTGAAATTCATTTGTTGCAAACTGCCCTGTGACGTCCTTCTAAAGGATGCTGTGTGGTAGCATTGTGCCGTAACTGAAGGTTTTGTTGCAGTAAGGGATAAATCCATAGGGTTGTGTTTCTGCAAAAGAGTAGCCTCTAAATTACAGTTTCATAAATGAGCCGTTATGACTATGAGGGAGAAGATTTGGAAAATCAGGTAGAGAGGAACTGTGATCTGCAGGCAATGGATGCAACTGTCCTGAGGACAACATGGTCACTAGTGACCTTACAAAAATCAGAGTAAACACACAAAAATTTGGTATCTTTAATCCAAAATCGCATTTTGCCTTCTGTCTCCCATCATTTCAGCAGACAGTAACCTATAGGTGGCATTCAAGGACAGCAAATTACTCGAATTTTGCACAGATGTATTATGCTGCCACAGTTTGTCACGCAGGAATAGTATGAATATGCTAATTTTTTCATAAGCTGTGAGTATTACAGTGTCATTCTCAGTGGGATAGGCTTGCCAGGATGGGAATGTGCTTGCCCTGCTGTAGTTCCTGAGAGCTGTCAGCTGCTTTTGTCCTCTCACTTCTGTGCCACACTGCAGACCTTCCTTTTCCAATCTGAGGGGCTGAATTGGCCAGCGGGCTGGGTATCTTAGGGCCCCAGTCTACAGCAGGAGCTGAGCCCCAGCCATGCCCGCTACCCCCTACAGAGGTCCTCTTGCAGGAAGGTGGTGCAGCATGCTCGGGCACAGCATGAGTGGAATTGTGTGGTGTGTTGTGTGTGTTAGCCGTGCTGATGTGCCCTCCACCTGCAGCCTGCTTCTGGGAGACAAAGGTCTCTGCAGGCTGCAAGCTCCAGCTGCCAAACCTGGGTGTCACTGGCAGTGCTGTGCTGAGCTGGCACTGGGAGACAACTCTTGGGTGCCTCCACAAAGTGCCCAAAGCAGAATCTAGCTATACTTTTGCAGATTGGCTTGGATTGTAAATAAAATCCCAAGCAACTTTATTTCCTGGTGAAGACCAAATCCTGTCAACCCAGTGCCTAGAGTTTCTGTGAAGGTCTGCTGGATGTCTCTTCTTTCGATCATTCATCAGCCCTCCCTGTGGGGAGAACAACCAGCCTGCCAGAGGGAGATAAAAAATAAAGAGCTTGAAGAACATAAAGAAAGTAATAGCAGTATCACTGCTTGCTCCCTTACAAATATTAGTGCAGCAGGACTTGAGACTAGATGTGGATGATGAAGAAAGAAAAGCACCTGGAAAGGCCAAGGGCCAGTCTGGTACCTTGAGCGGGTGCTGGGATCACATGTGACTTATTTTCCCCAGGCATCCAAGAGACTGCCCAAGGAGAATAAAAATCAACCACAGGCTTTTTATCTCCCAAGCACAGCTGTTAAATTACACAGAAGATGGAGTGTCCCCCCACCACATGTGGTCGCAGCACCTATGGGCACAAGGCTGCCAGCTGGTGAGCGCAGCTGAGCACTGCCCTTCTCCTGGGGCAGAGCAATGCGTTGCTGCCAGCATCACCTGGCTTTGATAAATTCGGAGGTCTGCAAGGCATGCAATACCCTAATCATGCACTTAAAGGATTTTCTTAATGAATCTACAGTTTGGATATTGCTCAGGTATAATTCCCAAGGTCAAACTTGTTTTGCCATAGTTATGACATTCTATTTTGTGTAAGCAACCTGCCCGCACACGACTTTTCCTCTGCACATTTTGTAAAGCATTGTAGAGGGGGTAATTAAAGCAGTCTGTTTCTACAGCACGTTCTGTCTGTTTCTTCTTTTCATTATTAGATGTGATGACACATTTGCCTGTGTGGCTTCCCACAGATGGCACTGAAATTTTGTGATCAAATGGTAAGAGTAAACCAACTGTCAGCTCCGATCACAGCTTCCCAAGTTGCTCCGCTGGTGTAAGAATACTGTTTTAATGAAGGGCTCCTTCTTTTAAAAGCGGTACAGTTTGCAGCAAGGAGGGAATTTCAGAGTGAGATGGTGTCTAATTTGATATTAACAGATTCAAGGCTCTATGAAGAGGTTTTATGTTCTAACTATAGATTTTACTTGCAGACACTTTAAAAAAGTCAACATACAAAGAATTCTCATTTCACCTGTTTTTTCAAGACAACTGGTCTTTTAGAAGCTGAGAAATTTCAGGTAAACTTTTTAAAAATACACAAAAAACCCACTGAAATGTTTTATAGAAATGTGCTTTTTGAACATCTAGAAATATATTTTTGAAGCCTTTAAAAATCTTCGATAAAAACAAAAAGATTTAATTTTCTTTATGCTGTTTTTGAAACATATATCTTTGAATGAACTTTACTAAAATTATAATATTTGTACAATAATAAGAAGTGAACATTATTAGAAAGTGTGTTTAAATCCACAGGCAAGTTTCATGGCAATCTGAATAAAATAAAAAATAATGTGAATAACTCAAATGCTTTGAAAATTCTGACTTCACAATAATCTGGTGTAATACAATGCATACACACACAAAAAAAGGAAGAAATATCAGACATGTGCATGATTTTGTTTGGTTTAAAACAGAAAAGTGGTTTATATGCAAGACAGATTTAGGCTAGAGGTGTCCAGTGTAGTGCTAATGCAAGACATATACATGCCTGTCACTGCCACCTCAGCCTCCTCTGAACAAATCAGACTTCTCTTGGAGGCAAGTAAATTCGGAACTGACATTTAGGAATTTAAGTAGGATTTCTGCTTGATAATTCAGATGCTGACAGAACAGCATAAACTATGCAGATCAAACATTTACTTGCAGTTTTAGCTTTTTCTGCTACTCACAAATTATCTATGAACAGAATTTGATTTTGACAGATTTGTTCAATATTCAAAATAGTCAGAACATATTCCAGGCTACATCTTGTTTGCAAATTATTTGTTTTCAGTATGGGTGTGTATTCAGCTGTTTGCTGAGCATCATCCTCTGCTGCTGCTTGGAGGAGCAAAAGATTTTACAACAGACCTGGATAAGCAGTGAGCAGGCTCTGCCTGCAAGGTCAAGCTGTGATTTTCGTGCAGAGAGCTGATGGAGGCAGCCTGTATGGGTGGGTCTCTTCCCTGAATCACCTGGATCCTGAGCCATCAGAATCCCTCCCTTTCCCCACCTTGGTCTTTCTCCTAAATGTATCATAGGAAGTTTCCCCTAAAATGTCCCATCAGTTTTACAGAGTACTCTCCCCATACATCCCAAAGTAAGTTCCACACCCCTGTGGGCAAACAGCCTTTCATTTGCCTGGGCTGGTTGGGGAAGGACAGACCTCTCTTTGACCCACCTCAGTGGATTTCATCCCAGGGACACTGTTCTGCTTGGCCTCCTCAGGTAGGCTTGGAGTTGCTGATTTGGGGGCTCTGGTTTTGCTGTCTTCACCAGGACTTGGTGTTTAATTTGCCAAGCCTTTGGTCAGGGAACCTAACTGCAAGATTTGGGTATCCTTCAGTTGTTCTATCAGCACTACACAGGGAGGAGAAACCTGCTTTAGCTGGGCAAGTGGTGAAAACAGCCAGTGGTCCAGGTTTGGCAGTGGCAAGGGGAAATCCCTTAACACAAAATGCGGGTGCCTAACGCTAATCCCAGTCTGACACTTCCATACAAATCAGATATTCTTCCATCTTCCTGGCGCTCTCAAGAGACTGATTAAATGGAGGGATCAATGGATGACTTCACAGTAATTTCACACTCAGAGAGAATTCCTTTCACCTCTCATTATAATTAAAATAACTGACATTTTTCTATGTTAATAAGCTACTTTATTTCCTGGTGGGGCTTGCTGGGGCATAACGAACTTCAGCATGGACTGATATGCTAATATATATTGTCCTTTTTAGTTCTATAGATACAGATGGTTTCTCAATACCACATGAAAGATCAATTTTACTAAGATACAGTATTTAGTATTAGAATTTCTCATGTGCATATTAAATAGTATTTTTAAAGGTCATAGCAATTTAAATCATGATCTGATGAACCTTGCAGTTTAGTGCATTATGCATTAGATGTAAGTATTTTCGGATTTTTAAACCAAAGACATTACACCCCATTATTTTATAATTTTATTCTGGAATTGTTGTTTTATATACTAGTGGCCTTTAGTGCTCTTACCTTGGGCAGAAGCCATGCAATTTACTTTTACACCAGCTCCAGTAATCCCCCCAGCCATGGAGGGATGCTGTTCCCTGACAGCCTGGCACAGAAAAAAAGTGAGATTACAAAAAATATTTGTGAAATAATCTGGACCTGAAAACACAGCTTATTGGTCTTGTTTCGGCAACACAGAAATAGTGTCTGGTTTTTAGAAAAATCAGATCAACTTCCTAAGGGTCTTGTTAAATTGCTGAGTGTAAATTGCAATTGGAATTGACTGTTAAAGATCTTGGTTGAGCAGGTTAAACATCTGCTGGATTTATTATGGTTTTATTTGTACTTCATCTGTAAATGGTACAATTAAGCCAATTGGAGTAAGCCAATCAAATCTAATTTACTCTCTAATGGACCAAAAAGGAACGAATAAACACAGCACTACTAGATCCAAATGATTAAACATGTCTCTGAGGTATTTTTTTTTTCTGTTTCAGCATAGAAGAATCACGGTGTTTGTGCTATAATTAATCACTAAGGAGTGATGTAAACTAGTTTGAACATTCGTTCATTTTTCATATGGTTTCATAAAAATGCTAAATAAAACATGTGAATGCAATGAAATAAATTCCATTGGAATTGGGTACATTTATTTATATATCCATTTACCTTATGTCTAAGATAGTTATAGGATTGATGCAAAGAGACATAGTTACCAAATTGGATAAAAATGTGTTGTGCCAATCTTTTTCACGTTACAAGGCCCTTTAAAGACAAAATTCAGTACATGTGTAAATAACTGTTTAAGATGCACATATTATGTTTGGGTTCATTAGGTGACCATAAAAATGAAAGGAACATAACCAGGATTAATTTGATATTTTATCTTTTAAAAGTATGCAAAAGGGAGCTGGGGGCCCTATCTACTCTACAGTAGGTAGAAGCTACACACTGTTAAATCTGGAGCCCTTCCTTCTTCCCACCACCAGGAAGAAAACCTCAGCTTACAGCTGTTTATCCACACTGCCAGCTGGAAAGAGGATTTAACCTAAAATAAGTAAGCTAACCGGGAAAAACATTTAAAGCATTAATAAATGCAATACACATGATTTAACCATATCATATGGAAACAAACCTTTCTTTTGGAATTACCTGCTTTTTTGTGTCAGTATGATGATTTTCATATTCCAGGAGGGCCCATTTATTTAAAAATTTACTTTGGTGCCTCTGAAGACATTTCATCATGGCAGGAGGCTGTTGCATTCCCCATGGGGCTGCTCTGCATCCCTTTTTCTCACTGCACCTTTTCTGTCATCCTTAACCCACATGCTCTTACATGGACTTATGTTTTGGCTCTTCCACTGCTGGAAAGAAAGCATATTGTCATGTCTGAATAGGTTGGAAATAACAAATAAATGGTAAATATGGATGCGTTTTATTCCATGGTGTGACACCTTTGTAGTTATCAATCTTCTGTAAGGGTTGAGAGTTTCCGCAAACTCCTGAAGTTCTTATTTGTCAGGACTTTGTTAGGGGACCTCTAGGGCAGAGACATAAGGAAAGTCAGAAATTATTAAAAATCTTTTGTGAGAAATCATATTTCTCTGGAACTTCTAAGTTTACTTGGATATTTAGCAAACAACAGAAGATAAAAATAGCAGGATTTATACTCTAAAAGCAGTACTTTTCACAACTGAGGCTATCATCATTCATCAAATCACTTACTCACTGAAATAGGAAATTCACAGTGACAGTTTTCAGTCTGGGCTTGTACAATATCTAGTGTGAAGGAGTCCTGGCCCACAGCTGAGGCTTCAGAATAACATAACCATCCGACATACTATGTTGCTATAGCAAATTTACCACTGTCTTGGCATTGATTACAGCGCATATTTTTATCAGTCGTTACCATTCCCAAATATATTTTTGCAAGTGGGGCCACCAAGATGAGGGAATCATTTCCACAACCTGTGTCAACGCATGATTCCTGATACAACTTTGGGGTGAGCTGCAGCAATGGCATGGGGAGCTTCTCGCTACCTTAATGAGCCCCACAACCTTGCAGAAGCCTTGCGCTTGTGTCCATCCTAGGAAGACAGCTGCAGTAAAGCACACCAGCACTAAGCCTCCACACTTACCTTGGCCTTTGGGATGCTCAGAGGTGCCAGCCCAGGTGTTGCAGCTGTGAGACAACTTCTGCAGAGACTCTGTGCTGCATCTGATGAGCCAGCTGGGTAATTATATCACTCGTGTCCCTCCCGATCCTCCTGAGCCAAATCCAAACTGGGCTCAAATATCACACAGCCTGTGAGCCTGGCTCAGCTTAAATCACCTCACAGCCATCCCTAGTTGTACAAGCTTTTCTTTCAGTACAGAATCAGCTTTAAATCGTGTAAAATTTGATTTAAGTCATGACTCAACTGTTTGATTTTGCCTTGAAATGGCATAGAAGAGCCTAGATAGTCAGTGAGAGCTGAGATGGCTGGAAATGTAAAATCAATATAAATATATGAAAATATTCAGCCTGTGCTAAATGTCAAGTATAGATGAAAATTTTGCTTTTTAGCAGGCATAAAGTGAATGAAGTCAGCACTAATGCTCAGTCACATATCCGTGTAAACATGCTATTCACACACATCCTTCCTCTGCTTGCGTTGCTGCTGTCGTGTGACACAATCCCGATGACAAGAGCCAGCCTCCCAGGGCGGTTGTTCCATGCATATTTTATATCAGGAGTGAGATGCATGTCACAAGTCTGGTGGATAATCTGCAGATCTTTTGCGATAGTCTTTTCTTCATAATGTTTTATTTAAGGAATCAAATCAATAAACCTATTCCTGTAATACTGTCCAAGCACCTGTTGCCTTTGGTGAGTGACTTTTGGAATCAATGATCTACTGAGTCGGTTCGAAGGGTGCACGTACTCTGCCTCGCTGCCACAGGATAATTGCTGATGCCGAGTCATTGATTATGAACCAAATCATCTCCAGGAAAGCGAATTCTGCACACGCGGTTTTCAGAGCTGACTGTAAGAATAGATGTTGAAATGCAACATCTGCCTACAGATTTCTGTTTCTTTGATTTTTACTCAGGCTTACAGCTGGGTGTTAAGTAATGCAGTTCTAAAACATATGTAAAGGACAAAACAAGCTGTTTATTTTCAATGTGGCAGACCAATTCAAAATTACAATGAATAATTTAACTAGAGTGATTAATAATTACTTTCTCTTAAAAATATAATGAGTATGGTTTTGATGGGTGGATTTAATGCACCGTACCTAGCAAACATTGCTTTTGAAAACCACTTAAAAATACCCTGACTAATGACCTGGAAAATAACTGTGTACCAAATGAAAGGGACAGGAGCCACCTGGGACTGTGGATCAGAGCCTTCAGTGAGCTGGCTTTAATTAGGAGCAAGACAGTGAGAAAACGTCTTTCCAGAGTCACGACACCAAAGCTAAAATTCAAAGTATTTATCACTGGAAATGTGAAGGTGCACAAACTCCATAAAGCAGTTTATAGACCTAAAAATGAATGAAAGGTAGGGTTGAAAGACAGGCAAAGCCTAGAGCTCCAGCTGGAGGGAGGTTAGAAATGGGATCCCAGAGAGAACACTGGGAAGATGTCATTGATGTGAGGCATGGTCAGAGGCAGGCGATGGAAATAGCAGCTAGAATAGGAGAAAAGGCTTCGGTGAGAGGTCTTCTGCTCAGAAACAGGGACGTAGAGGTGCTAGGTGCTTATAGCATTTGCTTTTCATGCAGATTTCTGAGGTTTAGTTCTTGATCACTGTATCATTTATTTTATGCAGTGCAATTGCATGATTACTGTTTAATACAGCTTAATGCATGTGTTTTTACTTGTGTTACCACAAGCCTTGAAGTAAGGCCCTCCAAGTTGAATACTGTCTTTACATGTTTACAACATCATGTTTTCTCCTATGATCTCTCCTTATGACCTTGAAAACCTTCCTACTGCTCTTGCACAGTAGGGAACGTGCACCAGGCAGGAGGCTGATCCTCGTGTGCCGTACGGATCAATATTTAGCCTTGTCTGCTGGGACATAAGCTTGGTCTGCCTCATGCTGGAAAGGAGTCAGATCTGAACACCAGACTAGCTGGTAAAATGGCGTTGCTACTGATTATGATTTTTAAAGAAACAAAGGGAGTTGGTCATCTGTACCCAAAGGGATGATTTAAGTGACAGTGTTGGTCTGTGAATCTCACATACGTTTTTCGAGTCTGGGGCCAAAGAAGGAACAGATGACTAGGTCTGGAATAAACACTAATCCCTTTTTAGCACTTCCTATTGACTATTATAAGGTGTCCCCTCATTCAATACTGATTTCCATTCCTCCATGTCTAGTTCTTCTTGTGCATTTTGTAGACACCTAACCTGGCATGGGGAGTTTAACGGAGGAGCTATGATCCTGACATAGTGCTCTTTGGTGAACACCTCCATGTGTGGAGGCTGCAAAACCACAAACTGCACAGGGTGCAGTCGCTACAGGTTCAACCTCAGCCTTTTCATCTCAGACCTTTATAAGTGTGCTTAAGAAAGCAAGGTTGGTATGGAAACTGCCACTCACAAAGGAAAAGTACTTTGTACTGCAAGATCCTGCAGGAAGGAGATGCATTAGGAGAGTGAAAAGGAGGGAACACTATGAATTATTTTTTTGTTATGTGGGTCTTCAAAGTTGCGCATAGTCTGTTGGTAGATAATGCTATACAATTAGCCTTTGTATGGAATAAAGGGCTGCTTGAACCACTCAGCTAATTCAAGACTGGATAGATATTGAAGTGCTAACTTGATATGGTACCTATGTTTCACCTTCATGAAAGTTTTTAATTTTTGAATCTGTTCTTCTTTACAAGCAGCTGTATTTATTGCTATCTCCTTTGGCAGAAACAGTACAGTTAGGAGGAGGAGAAGGTGTCAGGCACATGAAAAAGGAGCCAAGGAGCCCAAGTCTATAGAAGGATGTTAGCTGAATGATAATTTTGGCAACATTAATGCTCATTCTCTTTGCTCATTAGAAGCATCATGGTATCCACTATTTCTGAAGCAACAAGACTTTCAAAACTGGGAAGAGGATATTTTTCTTTAGTTTACATAGGATTTACTGTTATTTTGAAGTTGCCTTGACTTCTGTTTCAATTTTATTTTTAAACTAGGAAATATTAGTCATCCATTCTCAACCTACAGCACCTAACATACTCATCCCAAATCCACTTCAGGTTTAAGCGGATGGTACCATCTTTGCCACACAACCTGTGGGCTGGCTTCCCAGCTGGCTGCAGAGTGATGCTCATGGGTTTTCAGTTCCTCTGCAAAACCGAAGCGTACAGGCGGGTCTGTGCTCTTCATCCCAACTCCACCTTTGCAATAGGCACGAAGAGTTGAGATCACACGTAGCATGCGTTCAGGTGGTCACCTCAACACAGAAGCTGCCGTGGAAGCCACTTTTACTCAGAGGTGCCACTGCTGGCATCTCCTGCCAGCACAGAGCCCCTTCTTCAACTTTCCCTCCCACTCAGGGATGTTGTGAAGATGGGCATGCATAATTATTTTTAATATTAATAAAATCTGTTCATCCACTCTGTGACACGGTTCATTTGTGACTTTATTAAAAAACTACAACATTTTATTTTAAACAGAAATAATTTTGTAAGTGAAGTCCAAAATGCTGCCAGTTTTCTCCCCTGTGGCTCATCTACAAAAGGATTTTGGTGGAGATAAGAGACGGTAGATCAAAAACTTCTTCACACTGTGCCAGAGAATATAAAACTGGGAGGCAGCTGACAAAAGGTAGCAATGAGACAGTAAGAGAACCATGTTGTTACAGAGATATAAAATCCTAATACCATAAAAATAGCATTACTGAAAAATAAGTGTAAGTTATAAGCACATATTCAAAGAGAGCTTGAGGAAGGCAGGAAAAGCATATTTATGTAAAAGGAGTAAGTCCTGCAGTTGCAGAGTTTGGAGAAGCTTCCAGACGACAGGACCACTAATTGGCCTCAGCATGTGATCAGGCTGGGTTAGCACATCACTTATCAGAGCCAGGTTAGCACATCACTTATCACAGCAACCTCCTGGCTACCCCTCCTCTATCATTTTCTATACATCCAAGCTTCAAACTGCACCTTAATGTAAGATCTGAAAGGACTGATTGTACACTCCTTATTGAATAGCTGCAGTCTAAATATTAATATTATAGATGGCATGATTTAAAATACCCGTTTTGATGATACGGTGTGGATAAATTTGGATTACATATGTCTCCTTATGTAAAAGAGATCTTCTTCTTTTAGTAACACATTGTCTGCTGCATTTGCCTAGCACCCCCTACCATATGCTCTTTAAAACGAGCTGTTGCGTTTCAAGAACTGTCCCTAGTAATTAACTGGAAAAATATTGTATTTTTTTCCAAATAAACTAGAAGACCTTGCATCAATTAAGACTTATTTTTCCCTCTGGCTAGTTGTTACTGTAAGCCATAAAATAACTTCCTTCTGTTCAGTCCCTCACCTCCTGCCTGTCAGTTCAGCTTTTAGATCCAGTGCTCCCAGGAAATACAAAGCAAGCTTTTCTCAGCCATCTTTCATCTCCCTTTTCCACTTTGTCTCTAAGCTTCTTCAAATCCTTAAAATTAATTTGCTCTGAGAACTCCTTTTCATCTCTGTTTTGCTCTCTTAATTCTCGTGCATAGGTCTTTCCTCTCTTGCTTACAGAAACCTATGTCTGAACTAGTCTCAGGGCTGCTATTTGCATCCCTTTGGACCAAGAACTAGTTTTCTTCTTTAAGTCCAGAAAGATTTTGCCTCTGTGGCTTTCTTTTCTTCTGATTAATCTCCGCAGTACTCAATCAGTCACTACTTGGG